>NC_133749.1:2660545-2698045 GCF_048934315.1 Petromyzon marinus | reverse complement strand
GTCTATGGGTCTGTGTGAGTGAGTCTATGGATCTCTATGCGAGTGAGTCTATGGGTCTCTGTGTGAGTCTATGGGTCTCTATGTGGTGAGTCTCTGTGTGAGTGAGTCTATGGGTCTCTGTGTGAGTGAGTCTGTGGGTCTCTATGCGAGTGAGTCTATGGGTCTCTGTGCGAGTGAGTCTATGGGTCTCTGTGTGAGTGAGTCTATGGGTCTCTGTGTGAGTGAGTCTATGGGTCTCTGTGTGAGTGAGTCTATGAGTCTCTGTGTGAGTGAGTCTGTGGGTCTCTATGCGAGTGAGTCTATGGGTATCTGTGTGAGTGAGTCTATGGGTCTCTGGGTGGTGAGTCTATGGGTCTCTGTGCGAGTGAGTCTATGGGTCTCTGTGTGAGTCTATGGGTCTCTGTGTGGTGGTGAGTCTATGGGTCTCTGTGCGAGTAAGTCTATGGGTGTCTGTGTGAGTGAGTCTATGGGTCTCTATGTGAGTGAGTCTATGGGTCTCTGTGTGAGTGAGTCTATGAGTCTCTGTGTGAGTGAGTCTGTGGGTCTCTATGCGAGTGAGTCTATGGGTATCTGTGTGAGTGAGTCTATGGGTCTCTGGGTGGTGAGTCTATGGGTCTCTGTGCGAGTGAGTCTATGGGTCTCTGTGTGAGTCTATGGGTCTCTGTGTGGTGGTGAGTCTATGGGTCTCTGTGCGAGTGAGTCTATGGGTCTCTGTGTGAGTCTATGGGTCTCTGTGTGGTGGTGAGTCTATGGGTCTCTGTGCGAGTAAGTCTATGGGTGTCTGTGTGAGTGAGTCTATGGGTCTCTATGCGAGTGACTCTATGGGTCTCTGTGTGGTGGTGAGTCTATGGGTCTCTGTGCGAGTGAGTCTATGGGTGTCTGTGTGAGTGAGTCTATGGGTCTCTGTGTGAGTGAGTCTATGGGTCTCTATGCGAGTGACTCTATGGGTCTCTGTGTGGTGGTGAGTCTATGGGTCTCTATGCGAGTGAGTCTATGGGTCTCTGTGCGAGTGAATCTATGGGTCTCTGTGTGAGTGAGTCTATGGGTCTATGTGTGATTGAGTCTATGGGTCTCTGTGCGAGTGAATCTATGGGTCTCTGTGTGAGTCTATGGGTCTCTGTGTGAGTGAGTCTATGGGTCTCTGTGTGAGTGAGTCTATGGGTCTCTGTGTGAGTGAGTCTATGGGTCTCTGTGTGAGTGAGTCTATGGGTCTCTGTGTGAGTGAGTCTATGGGTCTCTGTGTGAGTGAGTATATGGGTCTCTGTGTGAGTGAGTCTATGGGTCTCTGTGTGAGTGAGTCTATGGGTCTCTGTGTGAGTGAGTCTATGGGTCTCTGTGTGAGTGAGTCTATGGGTCTCTGTGTGAGTGAGTCTATGGGTCTCTGTGTGAGTGAGTCTATGGGTCTCTGTGTGAGTGAGTCTATGGGTCTCTGTGTGAGTGAGTCTATGGGTCTCTGTGTGAGTGAGTCTATGGGTCTCTGTGTGAGTGAGTCTATGTGTCTCTGTGTGAGTGAGTCTATGGGTCTCTGTGTGAGTGAGTCTATGGGTCTCTGTGTGAGTGAGTCTATGGGTCTCTGTGTGAGTGAGTCTATGGGTCTCTGTGTGGGTGAGTCTAGGGGTCTCTGTGTGAGTGAGTCTATGGGTCTCTGTGTGAGTGGTGAGTCTATGGGTCTCTGTGTGAGTGAGTCTATGGGTCTCTGTGTGAGTGGTGAGTCTATGGGTCTCTGTGTGAGTGGTGAGTCTATGGGTCTCTGTGTGAGTGAGTCTATGGGTCTCTGTGTGAGTGGTGAGTCTATGGGTCTCTGTGTGAGTGGTGAGTCTATGGGTCTCTGTGTGAGTGAGTCTATGGGTCTCTGTGTGAGTGAGTCTATGGGTCTATGTGTGTGTGAGTCTATGGGTCTCTGTGTGTGAGTGAGTCTATGGGTCTCTGTGTGAGTGAGTCTATGGGTCTCTGTATGAGTGAGTCTATGGGTCTCTGTGTGAGTGAGTCTATGGGTCTCTGTGTGAGTGAGTCTATGGGTCTCTGTGTGAGTGAGTCTATGGGTCTATGTGTGAGTGAGTCTATGGGTCTCTGTGTGTGAGTGAGTCTATGGGTCTCTGTGTGAGTGAGTCTATGGGTCTATGTATGAGTGAGTCTATGGGTCTCTGTGTGAGTGAGTCTATGGGTCTCTGTGTGAGTGAGTCTATGGGTCTCTGTGTGAGTGAGTCTATGGGTCTATGTGTGAGTGAGTCTATGGGTCTCTGTGTGTGAGTGAGTCTATGGGTCTCTGTGTGAGTGAGTCTATGGGTCTCTGTATGAGTGAGTCTATGGGTCTCTGTGTGAGTGAGTCTATGGGTCTCTGTGTGAGTGAGTCTATGGGTCTCTGTGTGAGTGAGTCTATGGGTCTATGTGTGAGTGAGTCTATGGGTCTCTGTGTGTGAGTGAGTCTATGGGTCTCTGTGTGAGTGAGTCTATGGGTCTCTGTATGAGTGAGTCTATGGGTCTCTGTGTGAGTGAGTCTATGGGTCTCTGTGTGAGTGAGTCTATGGGTCTCTGTGTGAGTGAGTCTATGGGTCTATGTGTGAGTGAGTCTATGGGTCTCTGTGTGTGAGTGAGTCTATGGGTCTCTGTGTGAGTGAGTCTATGGGTCTCTGTATGAGTGAGTCTATGGGTCTCTGTGTGAGTGAGTCTATGGGTCTCTGTGTGAGTGAGTCTATGGGTCTCTGTGTGAGTGAGTCTATGGGTCTATGTGTGAGTGAGTCTATGGGTCTCTGTGTGTGAGTGAGTCTATGGGTCTCTGTGTGAGTGAGTCTATGGGTCTCTGTATGAGTGAGTCTATGGGTCTCTGTGTGAGTGAGTCTATGGGTCTCTGTGTGAGTGAGTCTATGGGTCTGACTCACCTCTCCCTCGATCTCCGAGATTTTCTGCAGGATGCTCATGGCTCCGGCGACGCCGAGTCAACGGGGGGGTGGTAAAGTAATTAAAAAGTAACGAGTGGAAAAGTAACGCGAGTGTAACGGAGACGCTCCACCGCCCCTACCCACCACTACCACTACCAAATCAGGGCCACGTGGGAGTAACGTTAAGACGGACGTGGGTGTAACGTGAAGGATGGGGGGGGTCACACAACAGCGCCCTGTAACGGAGGGGGTGGGGGGCAGAGTAACGTGGGGGGAAGTAACGCGAAAGTAACGCAAAAGTAACGTTTCTGCTGCGGGTTCCCTGGGCATCCACTTCGAAGCCGGCCTCGCACAGAGACGTTGCGTCCAAGGCGACCGCACGCGATTGGCCCGAGAGCCGCCGAGCAACGCGCGCTCTGATTGGATCGCTTAAAGGTGAGGGAGGAGTCTGGGTTGGTGGGGGGGAGGGTGAAGACGAGGGTCACGTGGTCTCACTTGGGGGAGGGGGGTGAAGGAGGGGGGCGGAGGGGGTGGTGAGGGAGGGGGCGGGGGGGGTGGTGAGGGAGGGGGGAGGTGAGGGAGGGGGTGAGGGAGGGGGTGGAGGGGGGTGAGGGAGGGGGTTCAGGGGGGTGAGGGAGGGGGTGGAGGGGGGTTAGGGAGGGGGCGGAGGGGGTGGTGAGGGAGGGGGTGGAGAGGGAGGGGGTGGAGGGGGGTGAGGGAGGGGGCTGAGGGAGGGGGCGGGGGGGTGAGGGAGGGGGCGGGGGGGTGAGGGAGGGGGCGGAGGGGGAGGTGAGGGAGGGGGTGGAGAGGGAGGGGGTGGAGGGGGGTGAGGGAGGGGGCTGAGGGAGGGGGCGGGGGGGTGAGGGAGGGGGCGGGGGGGGTGAGGGAGGGGGTGGAGAGGGAGGTGAGGGGGGGGCGGGGGGGGGAGAGGGATTGAGGGAGGGGGAAGTGAGGGTGGGGGGAGTGAGGGTGGGGGGAGTGAGGGTGGGGGCAGTGAGGGAGGGTGCCAGAGAGGGGGAGCTCGTCACGTGGTCTGCCTTGAGGGGGGGTGGGGAGTGGACGGGACAAGAAGTGGAACGGCTCGAGTGACGTCACATCCGCTGCCCACGGAATGCCGACGCCATCTTACCTGGGGATAGACAGACCGCCCCAGAGCCCCTCCCCCTCGGGCTCGCACCACGTGACCCAACTCACCAAAGCCCCTCCCCTCACCCCAACAGCCCCTCCCCTCACACAGAGCCCCCCCCCTCCTCCATCATCTCTCCCGCCCAAATCCGCACCACGTGACCTCCCCAGAGCCCCTCCCCTCACCTACGGCCAGCTCCGGGCCTCGCACCACGTGACCCCCCTATAGCCCCTCCCCTCACCTACAGCCCACCCCCTCCCTCAACTCTCCCGCCAGGACCCGCACCACGTGACCACCCCCATAGCCCCTCCCCTCACCTACAACCCACCCCCTCCCTCAACTCTCCCGCCAGGACTCGCACCACGTGACCCCCCTTCCCACTAGAGCCCCTCCCCTCACCCACAGCCCCTCCCCCTCATTCCCCCCATCCACCCCTCCCTCATCTCTCCCGCGCCCGGACCCGCACCACGTGACCACCCCCCCCAACCAGAGCCCCTCCCCTCACCCACAGCACCCCCACCCCCGCCGCCAATTACCAACCACGTGACGCGGCGCGGGCCAATCGCGCGAGGCGGCGCGCGGCTGCCCCCTCGTCCGCTTCCCGCCATTTTTGAAATCGGCGCCTTGAGGAGGAGGAGGTAGAGAGGGGAGGGGTGGGAAAGACAGAGGCGGCGGCGGTGGTGGTCGTCGTCGTCGTGGTTGGTAGTGGTGGTGGTGGCCGTGGTGGTGGTGGGCAGACGCGGGTGGCTAGAGAAGCGGCGGCGGCGGCGGTGGCGGAGAGGAGGAGGAGGGGTGGGGGTGGCGAGAGCAAAACCACGGCCGGGCTGAAAGGGCGCCCCCCGGTTCTCCACCACGAACGAGAACCCTCCCGCAACCCAACAACGAAGCCTCTCCATCGCCCATCGAGCCGCGCCCGGGAGAGGTTGTGTGTGGGGTGTGTGTGTGGGGTGTGTGTGTGGGGTGAGAACGAGAGGGGAACGTAGAGAGAGAGACAGAGAAAGTGTGTGTGTGAGAACTATGGCGCCGTTATTGGGCCGCAAACCTTTCCCGCTCGGCCCGAGACGCGACACGGGCGGGAGGGCGGACGCCGAAGGGCCACAGCAACAACAACAGCGGCAGCAGCGGCAGCAGCGGGACGAGGTGGAGGAGAATGCGGTGGAGATGAAGACTTTGGAGGAGGAGGAGGTGTACGTGATAGAGCACACGGGAGAGGTGTTCAAGGACAGGCGGTGAGTTTGTCGGGGGGGGGGGGGGGTTTAATGGCGTGGCGGTGGAGTGGATGGCGCGGTGAGGTGGGTGAGTTGGTGAGGTGGGTGAGGTGGGTGAGTTGGTGAGTTGGTGAGGGAGTGATTTGGTGAGGGAGTGAGGTGGGTGAGTTGGTGAGGTGGGTGAGTTGGTGAGGTGGGTGAGTTGGTGAGGGAGTGATTTGGTGAGGGAGTGAGGTGGGTGAGTTGGTGAGGGAGTGAGTTGGTGAGGGAGTGATTTGATGAGGGAGTGATTTGGTGAGGGAGTGATTTGATGAGGGAGTGATTTGGTGAGGGAGTGATTTGATGAGGGAGTGATTTGGTGAGGGAGTGATTGGTGAGTGAGTTGGTGAGGGTGTGAGTTGGTGAGGGAGTGATTGGTGAGTGAGTTGGTGAGGGTGTGAGTTGGTGAGGGAGTGATTGGTGAGGTAGGTGAGTGAGTTGGTGAGGGAGTGATTGGTGAGTGAGTTGGTGAGGGAGTGATTGGTGGGTGAGTTGGTGAGGGAGTGAGTTAGTGAGGGAGTGAGTTGGTGAGTGAGTTGGTGAGGGAGTGATTGGTGAGTGAGTTGGTGAGGGAGTGATTGGTGTTTGAGTTGGTGAGGGAGTGATTGGTGAGTGAGTTGTTGAGGGAGTGATGGGTGGGTGAGTTGGTGAGGGAGTGAGTTGGTGAGGGAGTGATTGGTGAGTGAGTTGGTGAGGGAGTGATTAGTGTTTGAGTTGGTGAGGGAGTGATTGGTGAGGGAGTTAGTGAGGGAGTGATTGGTGAGTGAGTTGGTGAGGGAGTGATTGGTGCGTGAGTTGTTGAGGGAGTGATGGGTGGGTGAGTTGGTGAGGGAGTGAGTTGGTGAGGGAGTGATTGGTGAGTGAGTTGGTGAGGGAGTGAGTTGGTGAGGGAGTGATTTGGTGAGGGAGTGATTTGGTGGAGTTGGTGAGGGAGTGATTTGGTGGAGTTGGTGAGGGAGTGAGTTGGTGAGGGAGTGATTTGGTGAGGGAGTGATTGGTGGGTGAATTGGTGAGGGAGTGATTGGTGAGTGAGTTGGTGAGGGAGTGGTTGGTGAGTGATTTGGTGAGGGAGTGGTTGGTGGGTGAGTTGGTGAGGGAGTGATTGGTGAGTGAGTTGGTGAGGGAGTGATTGGTGAGTGAGGTGGTGAGGGAGTGATTGGTGAGTGAGTTGGTGAGGGAGTGATTAGTGAGTGAGTTCCTGAGGGAGTGATTGGTGAGTGAGTTGGTGAGGGAGTGATTGGTGAGTGAGTTGGTGAGGGAGTGATTGGTGAGTGAGTTGGTGAGGGAGTGATTGGTGAGTGAGTTCCTGAGGGTGTGATTGGTGAGTGAGTTCCTGAGGGAGTGATTGGTGAGTGAGTTGGTGAGGGAGTGATTGGTGAGTGAGTTGGTGAGGGAGTGATTGGTGAGTGAGTTGGTGAGGGAGTGATTGGTGAGTGAGTTGGTGAGGGAGTGGTTGGTGAGGGAGTGATTGGTGAGTGAGTGATTGGTGGGTGAGTTGGTGAGGGAGTGAGTTAGTGAGGGAGTGAGTTGGTGAGGGAGTGATTGGTGAGTGAGTTGGTGAGGGAGTGATTGGTGTTTGAGTTGGTGAGGGAGTGATTGGTGAGTGAGTTGTTGAGGGAGTGATGGGTGGGTGAGTTGGTGAGGGAGTGAGTTGGTGAGGGAGTGATTGGTGAGTGAGTTGGTGAGGGAGTGATTAGTGTTTGAGTTGGTGAGGGAGTGATTGGTGAGGGAGTTAGTGAGGGAGTCATTGGTGAGTGAGTTGGTGAGGGAGTGATTGGTGCGTGAGTTGTTGAGGGAGTGATGGGTGGGTGAGTTGGTGAGGGAGTGAGTTGGTGAGGGAGTGATTGGTGAGTGAGTTGGTGAGGGAGTGATTTGGTGAGGGAGTGATTTGGTGGAGTTGGTGAGGGAGTGAGTTGGTGAGGGAGTGATTTGGTGAGGGAGTGATTGGTGGGTGAATTGGTGAGGGAGTGAGTTGGTGAGGTAGTGATTGGTGAGTGAGTTGGTGAGGGAGTGAGTTGGTGGAGTTGGTGAGGGAGTGATTTGGTGAGGGAGTGGTTGGTGGGTGAGTTGGTGAGGGAGTGATTGGTGAGTGAGTTGGTGAGGGAGTGATTGGTGAGTGAGGTGGTGAGGGAGTGATTGGTGAGTGAGTTGGTGAGGGAGTGATTAGTGAGTGAGTTCCTGAGGGAGTGATTGGTGAGTGAGTTGGTGAGTGAGTTGGTGAGGGAGTGATTGGTGAGTGAGTTGGTGAGTGAGTGATTGGTGAGTGAGTTGGTGAGGGAGTGATTGGTGAGTGAGTTGGTGAGGGAGTGATTGGTGAGTGAGTTCCTGAGGGAGTGATTGGTGAGTGAGTTCCTGAGGGAGTGATTGGTGAGTGAGTTGGTGAGGGAGTGATTGGTGAGTGAGTTGGTGAGGGAGTGGCTGGTGAGGGAGTGATTGGTGAGTGAGTTGGTGAGGGAGTGATTGGTGAGTGAGTTGGTGAGGGAGTGATTGGTGAGTGAGTTGGTGAGGGAGTGATTGGTGAGTGAGTTGGTGAGGGAGTGATTGGTGAGTGATTTGGTGAGGGAGTGATTGGTGAGGAAGTGATTGGTGAGGGAGTGGTTGGTGAGTGAGTTGGTGAGGGAATGATTGGTGAGGGAGGTGAGTGACTTAGTAAGGGAGTGATTGGTGAGGGAGGTGAGTGAGTTAATGAGGGAGTGATTGGTGAGGGAGTGACTTAGTGAGGGAGTGATTGGTGAGGGAGTGATTGGTTAGGGAGGTGAGTCAGTTAGTGAAGGAGTGATTGGTGAGGGAGGTGAGTTAGTGAGGGAGTGATTGGTGAGGGGGGTGAGTTAGTGAGGGAGTGATTGGTGAGGGGGGTGAGTTAGTTAATGAGGGAGTGATTGGTGAGGGAGGTGAGTGAGTTAGTGAGGGAGTGATTGGTGAGGGGGTGAGTAAGTTAGTGAGGGAGTGATTGGTGAGGGAGGTGAGTGAGTTAATGAGGGAGTGATTGGTGAGGGAGGTGAGTGAGTTAGTGAGGGAGTGATTGGTGAGTTAGTGAGGGAGTGATTGGTGAGGGAGGTGAGTGAGTTAGTAAGGGAGTGATTGGTGAGGGAGGTGAGTGAATTAGTGAGGGGGTGATTGGTGAGGGAGGTGAGGGAGTGATTGGTGAGGGAGGTGAGAGTTAGTGAGGGAGTGATTAGTGAGGGGAGTGAGTTAATGAGGGAGTGATTGGTGAGGGGGGTGAGTGAGTTAGTGAGGGAGTGATTGGTGAGGAAGTTGAGTGAGTTAGTGAGGGAGTGATTGGTGAGGGAGGTGAGTGAGTTAGTGAGTGATTGGTGAGGGAGGTGAGTGAGTTAGTGAGTGATTGGTGAGGGAGGTGAGTGAGTTAGTGAGGGAGTGATTAGTGAGGGGAGTGAGTGAGTTAATGAGGGAGTGATTGGTGAGGGAGGTGAGTGAGCTAGTGAGGGAGTGATTGGTGAGTGAGTTAGTGAGGGAGTGATTGGTGAGGGAGGTGAATGAGTTAGTGAGGGAGTGATTGGTGAGGGGGGTGAGTAAATTAGTGAGGGAGTGATTGGTGAGGGAGGTGAGTTAATGAGGGAGTGATTGGTGAGGGAGGTGAGTGAGTTAGTGAGGGAGTGATTGGTGAGCGAGGTGAGTGAGTTAATGAGGGAGTGATTGGTGAGGGAGGTGAGTGAGTTAGTGAGAGAGTGATTGGTGAGGGGGGTGAGTAAGTTAGTGAGGGAGTGATTGGTGAGGGAGGTGAGTGAGTTAGTGAGGGAGTGATTGGTGAGGGAGGTGAGTGAGTTAGTGATGGAGTGATTGGTGAGGGAGGTGAGTGAGTTAGTGAGGGAGTGATTGGTGAGGTAGGTGAGTGAGTTAGTGAGGGAGTGATTGGTGAAGGAGGTGAGTTAGTGAGGGTGATTGGTGAGGTAGGTGAGTGACTTAGTGAGGGAGTGATTGGTGAGCGAGGTGAGTGAGTTAGTGAGGGAGTGATTAGTGAGGGGAGTGAGTGAGTTAATGAGGGAGTGATTGGTGAGGGAGGTGAGTGAGTTAGTGAGGGAGTGATTGGTGAGGGAGTGATTGGTGAGGGAGGTGAGTTAGTGAGGGAGTGATTGGTGAGGGAGGTGAGTGAGTTAGTGAGGGAGTGATTGGTGAGTGAGGTGAGTGAGTTAGTGAGGGAGTGATTGGTGAGGGAGTGATTGGTCAGGGAGGTGAGTGAGTTAATGGGGGGTGATTGGTGAGGGGGGTGAGTGAGGGAGTGATTGGTGAGGGAGGTGAGTTAGTGAGGGAGTGATTGGTGAGGGAGGTGAGTGAGTTAGTGAGGGAGTGATTGGTGAGGGAGGTGAGTGACTTAGTGAGGGAGTGATTGGTGAGGGAGTTAATGAGGGAGTGATTGGTGAGGGAGGTGAGTTAGTGAGGGAGTGATTGGTGAGCGAGGTGAGTGAGTTAATGAGGGAGTGATTGGTGAGGGAGTTAATGAGGGAGTGATTGGTGAGGGAGGTGAGTGAGTTAGTGAGGGAGTGATTGGTGAGGGAGGTGAGTGAGTTAGTGAGGGAGTGATTGGTGAAGGAGGTGAGTTAGTGAGTGAGGTGAGTGACTTAGTGAGGGAGTGATTGGTGAGGGAGGTGAGTCTGTGAATGAGGGAGTGATTGGTGAAGGAGGTGAGTGAGTGAATGAGGGAGTGATTGGTGAGGGAGGTGAGTGAGTGAATGAGGGAGTGATTGGTGAGGGAGGTGAATGAGTTAGTGAGGGAGTGATTGGTGAGGGAGGTGAGTGAGTTAGTGAGGGAGTGATTGGTGAGGGAGGTGAGTGACTTAGTGAGGGAGTGATTGGTGAGGGAGTTAGTGAGGGAGTGATTGAGTCAATGAGGGAGTGATTGGTGAGGTAGGTGAGTGGGTTAATTACTCTACGAGTCTCTGTGGTGAGTGTACAGGTCTCTGTGGTGAGTCTTCGAGTCTGCGTGATGAATCTCTGGGTCTCTGTTTAGTGAGTCTATGGGTCTCTGCGTGGTGAGTCTAAGGGTCTCTATGTAATCAGTTTATGGGTCTCTGAGTGATGAGGCTACGGGTTTCTGTGTAAGTCTGAGTCTGTTTGAGTCTACGGGTCTGTGTGACCAATAATCCATGGGTCTCAGCGTGACCAATAGTATATAGGTCTCTGTGTGACCAATAGTCTATGGGTCTCTGTGTGAGTCTATGGGTCTCTGTGTGACCAATAGTCTATGGGTCTCTGTGTGACCAATAGTCTATGGGTCTCTGCGTGACCAATAGTCTATGGGTCTCTGTGTGACCAATAGTCTATGGGTCTCTGTGTGACCAATAGTCTATGGGTCTCTGTGTGACCAATAGTCTATAGGTCTCTGTGTGACCAATAGTCTATGGGTCTCTGTGTGACCAATAGTCTACGGGTCTCTGTGTGACCAATAGTCTATGGGTCTCAATAGTCTGGGTCTCTGTGTGAGTCTATGGGTCTCTGCGTGGCCAATAGTCTATGGGTCTCTGTGTGACCAATAGTCTATGGGTCTCTGCGTGACCAATAGTCTATGGGTCTCTGTGTGACCAATAGTCTATGGGTCTCTGCGTGACCAATAGTCTATGGGTCTCTGTGTGACCAATAGTCTATGGGTCTCTGTGTGACCAAAGTCTATGGGTCTCCGTGTGACCAATAATCTATGGGTCTCTGTGTGAGTCTATGGGTCTCTGTTTGAGTCTATGGGTCTCTGTGACCAATAATCTATGGGTCTCTGTGTGCCCAATAATCTATGGGTCTCTGTGTGAGTCTATGGGTCTCTGTTTGAGTCTATGGGTCTCTGTGTGACCAATAGTCTATGGGTCTCTGTGTGACCAATAGTCTATGGGTCTCTGTGTGACCAATAGTCTATAGGTCTCTGTGTGACCAATAGTCTATGGGTCTCTGTGTGACCAATAGTCTATGGGTCTCTGTGTGACCAATAGTCTATAGGTCTCTGTGTGACCAATAGTCTATGGGTCTCTGTGTGACCAATAGTCTACGGGTCTCTGTGTGACCAATAGTCTATGGGTCTCAATAGTCTATGGGTCTCTGTTTGAGTCTATGGGTCTCTGCGTGACCAATAGTCTATGGGTCTCTGTGTGACCAATAGTCTATGGGTCTCTGCGTGACCAATAGTCTATGGGTCTCTGTGTGACCAATAGTCTATGGGTCTCTGTGTGACCAATAGTCTACGGGTCTCTGTGTGACCAAAGTCTATGGGTCTCTGTGTGACCAATAATCTATGGGTCTCGGTGTGAGTCTATGGGTCTCTGTGTGACCAATAGTCTATGGGTCTCTGTGTGACCAAAGTCTATGGGTCTCCGTGTGACCAATAATCTATGGGTCTCTGTGTGAGTCTATGGGTCTCTGTTTGAGTCTATGGGTCTCTGCGTGACCAATAGTCTATGGGTCTCTGTGTGACCAATAGTCTACGGGTCTCTGTGTGACCAATAATCTATGGGTCTCTGTGTGACCAATAATCTATGGGTCTCTGTGTGAGTCTATGGGTCTCTGTTTGAGTCTATGGGTCTCTGTGTGACCAATAGTCTATGGGTCTCTGTGTGACCAATAGTCTATGGGTCTCTGTGTGACCAATAGTCTATGGGTCTCTGCGTGACCAATAGTCTATGGGTCTCTGTGTGACCAATAGTCTATGGGTCTCTGTGTGACCAATAGTCTATGGGTCTCTGTGTGACCAATAGTCTATAGGTCTCTGTGTGACCAATAGTCTATGGGTCTCTGTGTGACCAATAGTCTACGGGTCTCTGTGTGACCAATAGTCTATGGGTCTCAATAGTCTGGGTCTCTGTGTGAGTCTATGGGTCTCTGCGTGGCCAATAGTCTATGGGTCTCTGTGTGACCAATAGTCTATGGGTCTCTGCGTGACCAATAGTCTATGGGTCTCTGTGTGACCAATAGTCTATGGGTCTCTGCGTGACCAATAGTCTATGGGTCTCTGTGTGACCAATAGTCTATGGGTCTCTGTGTGACCAAAGTCTATGGGTCTCCGTGTGACCAATAATCTATGGGTCTCTGTGTGAGTCTATGGGTCTCTGTTTGAGTCTATGGGTCTCTGTGACCAATAATCTATGGGTCTCTGTGTGACCAATAATCTATGGGTCTCTGTGTGAGTCTATGGGTCTCTGTTTGAGTCTATGGGTCTCTGTGTGACCAATAGTCTATGGGTCTCTGTGTGACCAATAGTCTATGGGTCTCTGTGTGACCAATAGTCTATAGGTCTCTGTGTGACCAATAGTCTATGGGTCTCTGTGTGACCAATAGTCTATGGGTCTCTGTGTGACCAATAGTCTATAGGTCTCTGTGTGACCAATAGTCTATGGGTCTCTGTGTGACCAATAGTCTACGGGTCTCTGTGTGACCAATAGTCTATGGGTCTCAATAGTCTATGGGTCTCTGTTTGAGTCTATGGGTCTCTGCGTGACCAATAGTCTATGGGTCTCTGTGTGACCAATAGTCTATGGGTCTCTGCGTGACCAATAGTCTATGGGTCTCTGTGTGACCAATAGTCTATGGGTCTCTGTGTGACCAATAGTCTACGGGTCTCTGTGTGACCAAAGTCTATGGGTCTCTGTGTGACCAATAATCTATGGGTCTCGGTGTGAGTCTATGGGTCTCTGTGTGACCAATAGTCTATGGGTCTCTGTGTGACCAAAGTCTATGGGTCTCCGTGTGACCAATAATCTATGGGTCTCTGTGTGAGTCTATGGGTCTCTGTTTGAGTCTATGGGTCTCTGCGTGACCAATAGTCTATGGGTCTCTGTGTGACCAATAGTCTACGGGTCTCTGTGTGACCAATAATCTATGGGTCTCTGTGTGACCAATAATCTATGGGTCTCTGTGTGAGTCTATGGGTCTCTGTTTGAGTCTATGGGTCTCTGTGTGACCAATAGTCTATGGGTCTCTGTGTGACCAATAATATATGGGTGTTGTTTCTGGCTTCCCTAATTGACATTTTTGATAGAGAAAGAGGAAATGGAGACAGATGGAGAGAGATAGATGGAGAGAGACAAACGTAGAGAGACAAACGGAGAGAGACGGAGAGAGACAGACACTAGAGAGAGAGACAGAGACACACGTAGAGAGAGAGACAGAGAGAGACAGACACACACGTAGAGAGAGACACGTAGAGACAGAGACACATAGACACACGTAGAGACGGAGAGAGACACGTAGAGACGGAGAGAGACACGTAGAGACGGAGAGAGACACGTAGAGACAGACACATAGAGAGAGAGACAGAGACACACGTAGAGACAGAGACACACGTAGAGACGGAGAGAGACACGTAGAGACAGACACGTAGACACACGTAGAGACAGAGACACAGTTCCTCTGTCCGCGAAACCCAAGAAACTCTGCCATGGCGCGGGGAAAGGGTCGCCCAGCGATGACGTCACCCTCGCGCCCCCCGTAGCCCGACCGGACGTAGTACGTCAATTGGGGGGGGGGCGGGGCGCGTGTGACGTCACTCAGATGTGTGAATAGCGACGCCATCTTGCCTGGGGGGTGATGTTGAGAGATCAATGATCCAGAATACATAATACAGGTTTGTCCCCTGATTAATAACAATTCAATTTATATAATTGCAGCATCTCAAAGCGCAGGACGCAGCAGCAGCAATAGACACCCGGCATAAACAAAATAATTTCATTATGAATACGTTTCAAGAATCCCACTTTTACTAAATTAACTGAAAATTAAATATAAATTGGTTTTAAGACCGCGTTGAAAAAAAATTCTCCAGACTCGCATAGAGATTACCATCCCCCAACATGTCTCGTGGAAGAGAGTTCCATAGTCTGGGGGTTTGCTACGCGGGGAAAATATCTGGGGTCACCCATAGACCCGAAGATCTGGATGTCGAAGATGATGTAGAAGATCTACATGTAGAATATCTAAATCAGTTTAACACGTAGGCTTTTGCGACCAATATTATTCATAATAAAGGTTTTTTGGTTTAGATCGCGTCATTTATAAATGTGTCGTAACTTCTCCACCACCCGACACGGCCAATCAGCAAAAATCATAAACAATGACTGATTACTATATGATTAATCATAACCAATGACTGATTACTATATGATTAATCATAACCAATGACTGATTACTATATGATTAATCATAACCAATGACTGATTACTATATGATTAATCATAACCAATGACTGATCACTATATGATTAATCATAATCAATGACTGATTACTAATCGATTATATAATTACAATACCCCCCCTCCGCCTCTAATCACTGCACCTGATATGAGTTAAGTGATGACGTCACCCCGCTGCTCTATATAAAACCGGGAGCAAGTGAGGGCTTTACCATTCTGGCGAATTGCCCGATGATGCTGGTGATGTATTTACCAGCGAAACGTCACAGTACAACTCAAACTGTAAATGTTGTGGATTCACTCTTCAACACACCGGTATGGGGCTAAAGTAGTGAATTATTTGTCTTTTGTCAACGTGACACTTTTTTTTTGCTGATTGGGCCGTGTCGGGTGGTGGAGGGTTACGACACATTTATAAATAACGCGATCTAACCCAAAAAAAACCTTTATTATGAAGAATATCTAAATGTAGAAGATCTACAAGATGTGGCTTGCACGGGGGATATCATCTGGGGTCACCCACAGATCGAAAAAGCCTCGACTTGGGAATGCAGAGAGAGTATCTGCATCTCTACATATTTCACATCCTTTTGGCTTTAACTCGGTAAAGTCACGTGTCTCCGCCTCTACGTAATCGATTGAATTACTTTATTTTTTAACTACGTTACTCTACCGAATAAAACCAAAGAGTGAATCCTTGCAGTCACGAAAGCTTCAAATCTAGAATGTTTCGCATCTGCATGTCGAACATCTGGAAGATCTACATATATTCTTAGTTTTTTCGGTAAAGTCACGTTGAAGAGAAACAACAAAATAATAAAATATATATAACGTTTCGACCATAACTCAAACGGTCATCTTCAGGTGTGTTTGAGTTATGGTCGAAACGTCGTGAGAATTTTTTATTGTTTTATATATTTTATTATTTTGTTGTTTCTCTTCAACGTGACTTTACCGAAAAAACTAAGAATATGAATTACTGCAGTCACGAAAGCTTTAAATCAAGATCTACATATGCAGAAGATCTACATCTTTAATGCAAGACGATCGACATTGTGAGTATCTACAAGATCAAGAAGATGCAGAAGATGGACACGTAGATTTACACGCAAGATCCTCTCTACATGGAGAGAAGATCTGCATCCCCACATCGCTAGGACCTTGGGGTGGGGAATGACAGTGTAGGCTGGATCAAGATGGGTTCACAATAGGATATTAAACTGCATTCCATTGTCAGACTGGAAGCCCAGTGCGGGCTAGGCCTACACGGTTGATTACGTAGCACGCTTTCGCCACCAATATTATTATTAATAATAATACGGAAATTTGAGGGCTCTTTGTTCCTCTCACACAGCTTAAAAGCCGTGATCTGAACGTGGCTCTCTCACTCCAGCGCTGTCCTACCAGACAGTCTCGCTCCCTTCACCTGATGAAGGCCGCTTGTGTTGTGGCCGAAACGTCGTGAGAATATTATTGTGTTATTTTATTTTATCAATTTATTATTTTATTCTCATTCTACGTGACTTTACCGAAAGAACCAAAGAAGATGAATCATTGCAGTCACGAAAGCTTTAAATCGAAAAATAAAAGGTTTGTTGGGTAAGATCGCGTGGATATGAATATTGTTTCGTAACCCTGCCGCCACCCGGCACGGCCAAATCAGGGAGGGATTTGTCGCGTGAACAGAACGCGCCAATTTTAGTTACTGCTTCAGCGATTATCGTTCGATGATGCTGGATGTAATTGCCAGCGAAACGTCTTACTGCTCAAATTGTGAATGTTGTGGATTTACTCTCCAGCACACCGGTGTTGGTGTTGTTGTGGGGAGGGGTTATGAGGGGTATTTGGGGTGATGAGGGGTGTGTGTGGGTGATGAGGGGTGTGTGTGGGTGATGAGGGGTGTGTGTGAGGAGGGGTGTGTGGGTGATGAGGGGTGTGTGTGAGGAGGGGCGTGTGTGGGTGATAAGGGGTGTGTGTGAGGAGGGGTGTGTGTGGGTGAGGAGGGGTGTGTGTGAGGAGGGGTGTGTGTGAGGAGGGGTGTGTGGGTGAGGAGGGGTGTGTGTGGATGATGAGGGGTGTGGGTGATGAGAGGTGTGTGTGGGTGATGAGGGGTGTGTGTGGGTGATGAGGGGTGTGTGTGGGTGATGAGGGGTGTGTGTGGGTGATGAGGGGTGTGTGTGAGGAGCGGTGTGTGTGGGCGATGAGGGGTGTGTGTGGGTGATGAGAGGTGTGTGTGAGGAGGGGTGTGTGTGGGTGATGAGGTGTGTGTGAGGGTGATGAGGGGTGTGTGTGGGTGATGAGGGGTGTGTGTGGGTGATGAGAGGTGTCTGTGAGGAGGGGTGTGTGTGGGTGATGAGGGGTGTGTGTGAGGAGGGATGTGTGTGGGTGATAAGGGGTGTGTGTGAGGAGGGGTGTGTGTGGGTGAGGAGGGGTGTGTGTGAGGAGGGGTGTGTGGGTGAGGAGGGGTGTGTGTGGGTGAGGAGGGGTGTGTGTGGATGATGAGGGGTGTGTGTGGGTGATGAGGGGTGTGTGTGGGTGATGAGGGGTGTGTGTGAGGAGGGGTGTGTGTGGGTGATGAGGGGTGTGTGTGTGTGAGGAGGGGTGTGTAGGTGAATAGGGGTGTGGGTGATGAGGGGTGTGTGAGGGAGGAGTGTGTGGGTGATTCAGTGTGTGTGGGTGATGAGAGGTGTGTGTGAGGAGGGGTGTGTGTGGGTGATGAGGGGTGTGTGTGTGTGAGGAGGGGTGTGTAGGTGAATAGGGGTGTGGGTGATGAGGGGTGTGTGAGGGAGGGGTGTGTGGGTGATTCAGTGTGTGTGGGTGATGAGAGGTGTGTGTGAGGAGGGGTGTGTGGGTGATGAGGGGTGTGTGTGGGTGATGAGTCTATGTGAGTCGCTCTCCTGCATAACAGGAGAGCGACTCACATGGACTCACTCCATTAGTGTGTTGATGCTGCTGCCACTACAGGTACTGAATCTGCTGCTGCTGACAATGCTGCTGATGATGTTGCAGATGATGATGGTGTTACTGCTACTAGTACTGATTATGATGCTGCTGATGATAATGTTGCTGATGATGCTGCTGCTAGTACTGATTATGATGCTGCTGCTAGTACTGGTTATGATGCTGCTGCTAGTACTGATTATGATGCTGCTGCTGATGGTAATGTTGCTGATGATGATGGTGCTACTGCTATTAGTACTGATTATGATGCTGCTGCTGATAACGGTGCTGATGATGATGGTGCTGCTACTAGTACTGAGTATGATGCTGCTGTTGGTAATGTTGCTGATGATGATGGTTCTACTGCTATTAGTACTGAATATGATGCTGCTGCCGCGACTAGTACTGGTTATGATGCTGCTGATGATAATGTTGCTGATGATGATGGTGCTACTGCTACTCGTACTGATGATGATGGTGCTGCTACTAGTACTGATTATGATGATGTTGCTGATGATGCTGCTGCTAGTACTGAATATGCTGCTGCTGATGGTAATGTTGCTGATGATGATGGTGTTACTGCTATTAGTACTGAATATGATGCTGCTGATGTTGATGTTGCTGATGATGATGGTGCTACTGATACTCGTACTGATGATGATGGTGCTGCTACTCGTACTGAATATGATGCTGCTGTTGGTAATGTTGCTGATGATGATGGTGCTACTGCTACTAGTACTGAATATGATCCTGCTGCTGCGTCTAGTACTGGTTATGATGCTGCTGTTGGCAATGTTGCTGATGATGATGGTGCTACTAGTACTGAATATGATGCTGCTGATGCTGCTTCCGCGACTAGTACTGAATATGATGCTGCTGCTGATGATGTTGCTGCTACAGCAGCTAATACCGCTGCTGCAGACCATGTTACCGATGATGACGATGTAGTTGCTGATGACGACGTAATTGATGACGACGTAATTGATGACGACGTAATTGTTGATGTAATTGATGACGTTGATGACGATGTAGTTGATGACGACGTTGCTGTTGATGACGACGTAGTTGGTGGCCATGACGACGTAGTTGATGACGATGGAGTTGGTGGCGACGACGACTTGATGACGATGTAGTTGATGATGACGTAGTTGGTGGCGACGACGACGTTGATGATGACGATGTAGTTGATGATGATGTAGTTGATGACGACGTAGTTGATGACGACGATGTAGT
Source organism: Petromyzon marinus (assembly GCF_048934315.1). Lineage (NCBI taxonomy): Eukaryota > Metazoa > Chordata > Hyperoartia > Petromyzontiformes > Petromyzontidae > Petromyzon > Petromyzon marinus. The sequence continues at coordinate 2,679,498 of NC_133749.1, read as the reverse complement.
TGATGATGATGTAGTTGATGACGACGTAGTTGATGACGATGTAGTTGATGATGACGACGACGTTGATACGATGTAGTTGATGACGACGACGTTGATGACGATGTAGTTGATGACGATGTAGTTGATGACGTAGTTGATGACAATGTAGTTGATCTTGACGATGTAGTTGATGACGATGTAGTTGATGACGATGTAGTTGATGATGACGACGACGTTGATGACGATGTAGTTGATGATGACGACGACGTTGATACGATGTAGTTGATGACGACGACGTTGATGACGATGTAGTTGATGACGATGTAGTTGATGATGACGTAGTTGGTGGCCATGACGAGGTAGTTGATGATGACGATGTAGTTGATGATGACGATGTAGTTGATGACGATGTAGTTGATGACGATGTAGTTGATGACGATGTTGATGACGACGTAGTTGATGACGACGTAGTTGATGATGACGTAGTTGGTGGCGACGACGACGTTGATGACGATGTAGTTGATGACGACGTAGTTGATGATGACGATGTAGTTGATGACGATGTAGTTGATGACGATGTAGTTGATGATGACGATGTAGTTGATGACGATGTAGTTGATGACGATGTAGTTGATGACGATGTAGTTGATGACGACGATGTTGATGATGACGTAGTTGATGATGACGATGTAGTTGATGATGATGTAGTTGGTGGCGACGACGACGTTGATGACGATGTAGTTGATGACGACGTAGTTGATGATGACGATGTAGTTGATGACGATGTAGTTGATGACGATGTAGTTGATGACGACGATGTAGTTGATGATGACGATGTAGTTGATGATGACGATGTAGTTGATGATGACGACGTAGTTGATGATGACGACGTAGTTGATGACGACGTAGTTGATGACGACGTAGTTGATGACGACGTAGTTGATGACGATGTAGTTGATGACGATGTAGTTGATGACGATGTAGTTGATGATGACGACGTAGTTGATGATGATGTAGTTGATGACGACGTAGATGATGACGATGTAGTTGATGATGACGATGTAGTTGATGATGACGATGTAGTTGATGACGATGTAGTTGGTGATGACGACGTAGTTGATGACGATGTAGTTGATGACGATGTAGTTGATGATGACGATGTAGTTGATGACGACGTAGATGATGACGATGTAGTTGATGACGATGTAGTTGATGACGATGTAGTTGATGACGATGTAGTTGATGATGACGATGTAGTTGATGACGATGTAGTTGATGACGATGTAGTTGATGATGACGATGTAGTTGATGACGACGTAGTTGATGACGACGACGTTGATGACGATGTAGTTGATGACGATGTAGTTGATGATGACGATGTAGTTGATGACGACGTAGTTGATGATGACGTAGTTGATGACGACGTAGTTGATGACGATGTAGTTGATGATGACGACGTAGTTGATGATGACGACGTAGTTGATGATGACGACGTAGTTGATGATGACGACGTAGTTGATGATGATGCAGTTGATGATGACGATGTAGTTGATGATGACGATGTAGTTGATGATGACGATGTAGTTGATGATGACGATGTAGTTGATGATGATGATGTAGTTGATGATGATGTAGTTGATGACGATGTAGTTGATGATGACGATGTAGTTGATGACGATGTAGTTGATGACGATGTAGTTGGTGATGACGATGTAGTTGATGATGACGATGTAGTTGATGACGATGTAGTTGATGACGATGTAGTTGATGATGACGACGTTGATGACGATGTAGTTGATGACGACGTAGTTGATGACGATGTAGTTGATGACGATGTAGTTGATGATGACGATGTAGTTGATGACGATGTAGTTGATGATGACGATGTAGTTGATAATGACGATGTAGTTGATGATGACGATGTAGTTGATGACGACGTAGTTGATGACGATGTAGTTGATGACGATGTAGTTGATGACGATGTAGTTGATGATGATGATGTAGTTGATGACGATGTAGTTGATGATGACGATGTAGTTGATGATGACGATGTAGTTGATAACGATGTAGTTGATGATGACGATGTAGTTGATGATGACGATGTAGTTGATGATGACGTAGTTGATGACGATGTAGTTGATGACGATGTAGTTGATGACGACGACGTTGATGACGATGTAGTTGATGACGTAGTTGGTGATGACGACGTAGTTGATGACGATGTAGTTGATGACGATGTAGTTGATGATGACGTAGTTGATGACGACGTAGTTGATGATGACGATGTAGTTGATGACGATGTAGTTGATGACGATGTAGTTGATGATGATGTAGTTGATGACGATGTAGTTGATGACGACGACGTTGATGACGATGTAGTTGGTGATGACGATGTAGTTGATGACGATGTAGTTGATGACGATGTAGTTGATGACGATGTAGTTGATGACGACGTAGTTGATGACGATGTAGTTGATGACGATGTAGTTGATGATGACGATGTAGTTGATGACGATGTAGTTGATGACGTAGTTGATGACAATGTAGTTGATCTTGACGATGTAGTTGATGACGATGTAGTTGATGACGATGTAGTTGATGATGACGACGTAGTTGATGACGATGTAGTTGATGATGACGATGTAGTTGATGACGATGTAGTTGTTGATGACGATGTAGTTGATGACGATGTAGTTGATGATAGACGTTGCTGCTGATGACGACGACGTTGACTATTTAGTTGATGACGACGTAGTTGGTGGTGACGACGTTGATGACGACGTTGATGACGGCTGATGGTGACGACGTTGCCGCTGTAGGGAGTTTGAGGAGCGAGAGCGACGCTACGCCCAGCGAGTGTGGACCTGCCGCAGCACAGGGAGCTCCCAGCTCACGCACAAGGAGGCCTGGGACGAGGAGCAGGAGGTGGCCGAGCTGTGAGTCTCACAACAAACAACACTCACAACAACAACAAACAATAATAAACACTCACAACAAACAATAATAAACAACACAAATAACAGCTGTAGCCAACAACAAACACCGCCAAGGAGGATGAGGAGCAGGGGGTGTGGGAGAGCTGTGAGTCTTCTCTCAAACAACAACAACAAACACTCACAACAAACAATATTAAACAACACCAACAACACAAATAACAGCTGTAGCCAACAACAAACACCACCAATGAGGACGAGGAGCAGGGGGTGTGAGAGCTGTGAGTCTCACAACAAACAACAACAAACACTCACAACAAACAATAACAAACACGACAAACAACAACAACAACAAACACCACCAAGGAGGCCTGGGACGAGGAGCAGGAGGTGGCGGAGCTGTGAGTCTCACAACAAACAACAACACTCACAACAACAAACAATCATAAACAACACAAATAACAGCTGTAGCCAACTACAAACACCACCAAGGAGGACGAGGAGCAGAGGGTGTGGGAGCTGTGAGTCTCCTCACAAACAACAACAACAAACACTCACAACAAACAATAATGAACAACACCAACAACACAAATAACAGCTGTAGCCAACAGCAAACACCACCAAGGAGGCCTGGGACGAGGAGCAGGAGGTGGCGGAGCTGTGAGTCTCACAACAAACAATAACAACAACAACAAACACTCACAACAAACAATCATAAACAACACCAACAACACAAATAACAGCTGTATCCAACAACAAACACCACCAAGGAGGACGAGGAGCAGGAGGTGGCGGAGCTGTGAGTCTCACAACAAACAATAACAACAAACACTCACAACAAACAACAACAACAAACACTCACAACAAACAACAACAAACACTCACAACAAACAATAATAAACAACACAAATAACAGCTGTAGCCAACAACAAACATCACCAAGGAGGACGAGGAGCAGGGGGTGTGGGAGCTGTGAGTCTCACAACAAACAAACACAACAAACAACAACAAACACTCACAACAAACAATAATAAACAACACAAATAACAGCTGTACCCAACAACAAACATCACCAAGGAGGATGAGGAGCAGGGGGTGTGGGAGAGCTGTGAGTCTCACAACAAACAACAACAACAACAAACACTCACAACAAACAATAATAAACAACACCAACAACACAAATAACAGCTGTAACCAACAACAAACACCACCAATGAGGACGAGGAGCAGGGGGTGGGAGAGCTGTGAGTCTCACAACAAACAACAACAACAAACACTCACAACAAACAATAATGAACAACACCAACAACACAAATAACAGCTGTAGCCAACAACAAACACCGCCAAGGAGGACGAGGAGCAGGGGGTGTGGGAGAGCTGTGAGTCTCCTCACAAACAACAACAACAAACATCACCAATAACAACAGCCCCGTGTGTGTGTCCCCGTGTCTCCTCGTGTGTCTCTCCCCGTGTCTCTCCCCGTGTGTCTCTCCCGTGTGTCTCTCCCCGTGTGTCTCTCCCCGTGTGTCTCTCCTCTAACCGTGTGTGTGTCCCCGTGTCTCACCGTGTGTCTCACCATGTGTCTCACCGTGTGTCTCTCACCGTGTGTCTCACCGTGTGTCTCACCGTGTGTCTCACCGTGTGTCTCACCGTGTGTCTCTCCGTGTGTCTCTCCCCGTGTGTCTCTCACCGTGTGTCTCTCACCGTGTGTCTCTCACCGCGTGTCTCTCCCCGTGTCTCTCCCCCCGTGTCTCTCCCCCCGTGTCTCTCCCCCCGTGTCTCTCCCCGTGTGTCTCTCCCCGTGTGTCTCTCCCCGTGTGTCTCTCCCCGTGTCTCTCCCCATGTCTCTCCGTGTGTCTCTCCGTGTGTCTCTCCCGTGTGTCTCTCCGTGTGTCTGTCACCGTGTGTCTCACCGTGTGTCTCTCACCGTGTCTCTCCCCATGTCTCTCCGTGTGTCTCTCCCGTGTGTCTCTCCGTGTGTCTCTCACCGTGTGTCTCACCGTGTGTCTCTCACCGTGTCTCTCCCCATGTCTCTCCGTGTGTCTCTCCCGTGTGTCTCTCCGTGTGTCTCTCACCGTGTGTCTCTCCGTGTGTCTCTCACCGTGTGTCTCTCCGTGTGTCTCTCCCGTGTGTCTCACCGTGTGTCTCTCCGTGTGTCTCTCACCGTGTGTCTCTCCCCGTGTCTCACCGTATGTGTGTCCCCGTGTCTCACCGTGTGTCTCACCGTGTGTCTCACCGTGTGTCTCCCCCGTGTGTCTCTCCCCGTGTGTCTCTCCCCGTGTGTCTCACCCCGTGTGTCTCACCCCGTGTGTCTCTCCCCGTATCTCCCCATGTGTCTCTCACCGTGTGTCTCTCACCGTTTGTCTCACCATGTGTCTCTCCCCATGTGTCTCTCACCGTGTGTCTCTCCCCGTGTGTCTCACCGTGTGTCTCTCCCGTGTGTCTCTCCCCGTGTGTCTCTCCCCGTGTGTCTCTCCCCGTGTGTCTCTCCCCGTGTGTCTCTCCCCGTGTGTCTCCCCGTGTGTCTCTCACCGTGTGTCTCACCGTGTGTCTCTCACCGTGTCTCCCCGTGTGTCTCTCCCCGTGTGTCTCTCCCCGTGTGTCTCTCCCCGTGTCTCACCGTGTGTCTCCCCGTGTGTCTCTCCCCGTGTGTCTCTCCCCGTGTGTCTCTCCCCGTGTGTCTCTCCCCGTGTGTCTCTCCCCGTGTGTCTCTCCCCGTGTCTCACCGTGTGTCTCACCGTGTGTCTCCCCGTGTGTCTCTCCCCGTGTGTCTCTCCCCGTGTGTCTCTCCCCGTGTGTCTCCCCGTGTCTCACCCCGTGTCTCACCGTGTGTCTCACCGTGTGTCTCTCACCGTGTGTCTCTCCCCGTGTGTCTCTCCCCGTGTCTCACCGTGTGTCTCACCGTGTGTCTCTTTCCGTGCGTCTCTCCCCGTGCGTCTCTCCCCGTGCGTCTCTCCCCGTGCATCTCTCCCCGTGCGTCTCACCCCGTGTGTCTCTCCCCGTGTCTCACCGTGTGACTCTCCCCGTGTCTCACCGTGTGTCTCTCCGTGTGTCTCTCCGTGTGTCTCTCCGTGTGTCTCTCCGTGTGTCTCTCCGTGTGTCTCTCCCCGTGTGTCTCTCCCCGTGTGTCTCTCCTCTCACCGTGTGTGTGTCCCCGTGTGTCTCACCGTGTGTCTCACCGTGTGTCTCACCGTGTGTCTCACCGTGTGTCTCTCACCGTGTGTCTCACCGTGTGTCTCACCGTGTGTCTCACCGTGTGTCTCTCCCCGTGTGTCTCTCACCGCGTGTCTCTCCCCGTGTCTCTCCGTGTCTCTCTCCCCGTGCGTCTCTCCCCGTGCATCTCTCCCCGTGCGTCTCACCCCGTGTGTCTCTCCCCGTGTCTCACCGTGTGACTCTCCCCGTGTCTCACCGTGTGTCTCTCCGTGTGTCTCTCCGTGTGTCTCTCCGTGTGTCTCTCCGTGTGTCTCTCCGTGTGTCTCTCCCCGTGTGTCTCTCCCCGTGTGTCTCTCCTCTCACCGTGTGTGTGTCCCCGTGTGTCTCACCGTGTGTCTCACCGTGTGTCTCACCGTGTGTCTCACCGTGTGTCTCTCACCGTGTGTCTCACCGTGTGTCTCACCGTGTGTCTCACCGTGTGTCTCTCCCCGTGTGTCTCTCACCGCGTGTCTCTCCCCGTGTCTCTCCGTGTCTCTCCCCCCGTGTCTCTCCCCGTGTGTCTCTCCCCGTGTGTCTCTCCCCGTGTGTCTCTCCCCGTGTCTCACCGTGTGTCTCTCACCGTGTCTCTCCCCATGTCTCTCCGTGTGTCTCTCCCGTGTGTCTCTCCGTGTGTCTCCCACCGTGTGTCTCACCGTGTGTCTCTCACCGTGTCTCTCACCGTGTCTCTCCCCGTGTCTCTCCGTGTGTCTCTCCGTGTGTCTCTCCCGTGTGTCTCTCCCGTGTGTCTCTCCGTGTGTCTCTCACCGTGTGTCTCTCCGTGTGTCTCTCACCGTGTGTCTCACCGTGTGTCTCTCCGTGTGTCTCTCACCGTGTGTCTCTCCCCTTGTCTCACCGTATGTGTGTCCCCGTGTCTCACCGTGTGTCTCACCGTGTGTCTCACCGTGTGTCTCTCCCGTGTGTCTCTCCCCGTGTGCCTCTCCCCGTGTGTCTCTCACCGTGTGTCTCTCACCGTGTGTCTCTCACCGTGTGTCTCTCACCGTGTGTCTCTCACCGTGTGTCTCTCACCGTGTGTGTGTCCCCGTGTCTCACCATGTGTCTCTCCCCGTGTGTCTCCCCGTGTGTCTCACCCCGTGTGTCTCACCCCGTGTGTCTCACCCCGTGTGTCTCACCCCGTGTGTCTCACCCCGTGTGTCTCTCACCGTGTGTCTCTCACCGTTTGTCTCACCATGTGTCTCTCCCCATGTGTCTCTCACCGTGTGTCTCTCCCCGTGTGTCTCACCGTGTGTCTCTCCCGTGTGTCTCTCCCCGTGTGTCTCTCCCCGTGTGTCTCTCCCCGTGTGTCTCTCCCCGCGTGTCTCTCCCCGTGTCTCTCACCGCGTGTCTCTCCCCGCGTGTCTCTCCCCGTGTCTCTCACCGCGTGTCTCTCCCCGTGTCTCTCCCCGTGTGTCTCCCCGTGTGTCTCCCCGTGTGTCTCTCACCGTGTGTCTCACCGTGTGTCTCACCGTGTGTCTCTCACCGTGTCTCCCCGTGTGTCTCTCCCCGTGTGTCTCTCACCGTGTCTCACCGTGTGTCTCTCCCCGTGTGTCTCTCACCGTGTGTCTCTCCGTGTGTCTCTCTCCGTGTGTCTCCGTGTGTCTCTCTCCGTGTGTCTCTCTCCGTGTGTCTCTCCCCGTGTGTCTCTCCCCGTGTCTCTCACCGCGTGTCTCTCCCCGTGTGTCTCCCCGTGTGTCTCTCACCGTGTGTCTCACCGTGTGTCTCACCGTGTGTCTCTCACCGTGTCTCCCCGTGTGTCTCTCCCCGTGTGTCTCTCACCGTGTCTCACCGTGTGTCTCTCCCCGTGTGTCTCTCACCGTGTGTCTCTCACCGTGTGTCTCTCACCGTGTCTCCCCGTGTGTCTCTCCCCGTGTCTCACCGTGTGTCTCACCGTGTGTCTCTCCCCGTGTGTCTCTCCCCGTGCGTCTCTCCCCGTGCGTCTCTCCCCGTGCGTCTCTCCCCGTGCGTCTCTCCCCGTGCGTCTCTCCCCGTGTGTCTCTCCCCGTGTGTCTCTCCCCGTGTCTCACCGTGTGACTCTCCCCGTGTCTCACCGTGTGTCTCACCGTGTGTCTCTCACCGTGTGTCTCTCCGTGTGTCTCTCCCCGTGTGTCTCTCCCCGTGTGTCTCTCCTCTCACCGTGTGTGTGTCCCCGTGTGTCTCTCACCGTGTGTCTCTCACCGTGTGTCTCTCCCCGTGTCTCACCGTATGTCTCTCCCCGTGTCTCCCCGTGCGTCTCTCCCCGTGTGTGTGTCCCCGTGTGTCTCTCCCCGCGTCTCTCCCCGCGTCTCTCCCGTGTGTCTCTCCCGTGTGTCTCCCCGTGTGTCTCCCCGTGTGTCTCCCCGTGTCTCACCGTGTGTCTCTCACCGTGTGTCTCACCGTGTGTCTCTCACCGTGTGTCTCTCGCCATGTGTCTCTCCCCGTGTGTCTCTCCTCTCACCGTGTCTCTCTCACCGTGTGTCTCTCACCGTGTGTGTGTCCCCGTGTCTCACCGTGTGTCTCTCACCGTGTGTCTCTCACCGTGTGTGTCCCCGTGTCTCACCGTGTGTCTCTCACCGTGTGTCTCTCCTCTCACCGTGTGTGTCCCCGTGTCTCACTGTGTGTGTCTCACCGTGTCTCTCTCCCCGCGTGTCTCTCCCCGTGTGTCTCTCCACTCACCGTGTCTCTCACCGTGTCTCACCGTGTCTCACCGTGTGTGTGTCCCCGTGTCTCACCGTGTGTCTCACCGTGTCTGTCTCCCTGCGTGTCTCTCCCCGTGCGTCTCCAGGCTCGCCGAAGAGTTCCCCGTGTGGTTTGAGGTGCCGGTGCTGTCGCTGGTTCATCACAGCACCGCCTCGCTCGACAAACTCACAGAGTCAGCTCACACGCTCATCATGACCCAGCTCGCCGTGGGGGAGGCCTGCCACATGCTGGTGAGCTCACCTCCTCGCTCACCCGCCCGCTCGCTCACCCGCTCGCTCGCTCACCCGCCCTCTCGCCCACTCACTCACCTCCTCGTTCACCTCCTCGCTCACCCGCCCGCTCGCTCACCCGCCCGCTCGCTCACCCGCCCTCTCGCCCACTCACTCACCTCCTCGTTCACCTGCTCGCTCACCCGCCCGCTCGCTCGCTCACCCGCCCTCTCGCCCACTCACTCACCTCCTCGTTCACCTGCTCGCCCGTTTGCTCGCTCACCCGCCCGCTCGCTCACCCGCCCGCTCGCTCACCTCCTCGCTCACCCTCCTCGCTCGCTTGCTCGCCCTCCACGCTCATCCTCCTCTGTACTCACCCCCCACGCTCACCCTCCCCTGTACTCGCCCCCCACGCTCACCCTCCACGCTCGCCCACTCCTGTTCTCACCCCCCACGCTCACCCCCCACGCTCACCCCACTTCTGTACTCACCCCCCACGCTCACCCCCCACGCTCACCCTCCCCTGTACTCACCCCCCACGCTCACCCTCCACGCTCACCCTCCACGCTCACCCTCCACGCTCACCCCACCTCTCCTCTGCCCTCACCACAGGCGGGCAAGGGGGAGCCTTTGGAGGTGACCGTGTTGGCCGTCCACCCGGCCCCGGACCCCCCCAGCGGGGAGGGGGTGGAGGGGGGCGCCGCCCCCCCTCCCTCCTCCAACGGCGGTGAGAGGGGGGCGGGAGCCCCCCGCCTCCTCACCACCACCGCCCCCCCCTCACCTCGGCCCTCCCTGTCGTGCGCGGCCGCCAATGGGCACGGCCAGGAGGAGGAGGAGGTGGAGGAGGTGGACAAGAGCAGAGAAGATGGTGAGGACACGGGGTGGGGTGAGGGTGGTGAGTGTAGGTGTCTTGGGAGTGTGTGTGTGTGTGTAGGTGAGTGAGTGTCTTGGGAGTGTGTGTAGGTGAGTGAGTGTCTTGGGAGGGTGTGTGTGTGTGTAGGTGAGTGAGTGTCTTGGGAGTGTGTGTGTGTGTAGGTGAGTGAGTGTCTTGGGAGTGTGTGTAGGTGAGTGAGTGTCTTGGGAGGGTGTTTGTGTGTGTAGGTGAGTGAGTGTCTTGGGAGTGTGTGTGTGTGTGTAGGTGAGTGAGTGTCTTGGGAGTGTGTGTGTGTGTGTAGGTGAGTGAGTGTCTTGGGAGTGTGTGTGTGTGTGTAGGTGAGTGAGTGTCTTGGGAGTGTGTGTGTGTGTAGGTGAGTGAGTGTCTTGGGAGTGTGTGTGTGTGTAGGTGAGTGAGTGTCTTGGGAGTGTGTGTGTGTGTAGGTGAGTGAGTGTCTTGGGAGTGTGTGTGTGTGTAGGTGAGTGAGTGTCTTGGGAGTGTGTGTGTGTGTAGGTGAGTGAGTGTCTTGGAGTGTGTGTGTGTGTGTAGGTGAGTGAGTGTCTTGGGAGTGTGTGTGTGTGTGTGTAGGTGAGTGAGTGTCTTGGGAGTGTGTGTGTGTGTAGGTGAGTGAGTGTCTTGGGAGTGTGTGTGTGTGTAGGTGAGTGAGTGTCTTGGGAGTGTGTGTGTGTGTAGGTGAGTGAGTGTCTTGGGAGTGTGTGTGTGTGTAGGTGAGTGAGTGTCTTGGGAGTGTGTGTGTGTGTAGGTGAGTGAGTGTCTTGGGAGTGTGTGTGTGTGTGTAGGTGAGTGAGTGTCTTGGGAGTGTGTGTGTGTGTAGGTGAGTGAGTGTCTTGGGAGTGTGTGTGTGTGTAGGTGAGTGAGTGTCTTGGGAGTGTGTGTGTGTGTAGGTGAGTGTCTTGGGAGTGTGTGTGTGTGTGTAGGTGAGTGTCTTGGGAGTGTGTTTGTGTGTGTGTAGGTGAGTGTCTTGGGAGTGTGTTTGTGTGTGTGTAGGTGAGTGTCTTGGGAGGGTGTGAGTGTGTGTGTAGGTGAGTGAGTGTGTAGGTGAGTGTCTTAGGAGTGTGTGTGTAGGTGAGTGAGTGTGTAGGTGTGTGTGTAGGTGTGTAGGTGAGTGTGTCTTGGGAGTGTGTTTGTGTGTGTAGGTGAGTGAGTGTCTTGGGAGGGTGTGAGTGTGTGTGTGTAGGTGTGTGTAGGTGAGTGAGTGTGTAGGTGAGTGTCTTAGGAGTGTGTGTGTAGGTGAGTGAGTGTGTAGGTGTGTGTGTAGGTGTGTGTAGGGGAGCGATCGTGGGGAGCGATAGTGTAGCGGTTAGCGCGCTGCGCTATGAACCTGGCGACCCGGGTTCGATTCCCGCTCACGGCCAACACCAGTGACGATTATCTGAACCGGTCCCGGGCCTCCCCTAGGTCGACTCAGCCTCAAATGAGTACCTGGTGCAGTGTGTAAACATCGCCACTAGGGAGACAAAGGCGGTCGGGCGTGGTGCTGGCCACCCACCCCCTCGTGTACCGTTCCGGCCTTCATAGGTGCTCGCTAACAGCACTTGCCCCTACAGTCTGTTAAGGCTATATGGGGGATCTTTGTTGTTTGTAGGTGAGTGAGTGAGTGTGTAGGTGAGTGTCTTAGGAGTGTGTGTGTAGGTGAGTGAGTGTGTAGGTGAGTGTCTTGGGAGGGTGTGTGTGTGTAGGTGAGTGTCTTGGGAGGGTGAGTGTGTAGGTGAGTGAGTGTGTGTGTGTAAGTGAGTGTCTTAGGAGTGTGTGTAGGTGAGTGTGTCTTGGGGTGGTGTGTGTGTAGGTGAGTGAGTGTCTTGGGAGGGTGTGAGTGTGTGTGTGTGTGTGTAGGTGAGTGAGTGTGTAGGTGTGTGTGTAGGTGAGTGAGTGTCTTGGGAGGGTGTGAGTGTGTGTGTGTGTGTGTAGGTGAGTGAGTGTGTAGGTGTGTGTGTAGGTGAGTGAGTGTGTAGGTGAGTGTCTTGGGAGGGTGTGTGTGTGTAGGTGAGTGAGTGTGTGTGTGTAAGTGAGTGTCTTAGGAGTGTGTGTGTAGGAGTGAGTGTCTTGGGAGTGTGTGTGTGTAGGTGAGTGAGTGTCTTGGGAGGGTGCGTGTGTGTGTAGTTGAGTGTCTTGGGAGGGTGTGTGTAGGTGAGTGAGTGTCTTGGGAGGGTGTGTGTAGGTGAGTGAGTGTCTTGGGAGGGTGTGTGTAGGTGAGTGAGTGTGTTGGTGTGAATGTGTAGGTGGGTGTCTTGGGAGGGTGAGTGAGTGTGGAGGTGAGTTTCTTGGGGACGGTGTGTGTGTGTGTGTGTAGGTGAGTGTGTAGGTATGTGAATGTATAGGTGAGTGTGTGTGTAGGTGAGTTTCTTGGGAGGGTGTGTAGGTGAGTGAGTGTGTAGGCGAGTGTCTTGGGAGGGTGAGTGTAGGTATCTTGGGATGTTGTGTGTGTAGGTGAGTGAGTGTGTAGGCGAGTGTGTGTGTAGGTGAGTGAGTGTCTTGGGAGGGTGTGTGTGTAGGTGAGTGAGGATTGGGAGGGTGTGTCTGTGTGTGTACACGCGTGTGTGTGCGCGCACGGGTGTGTGTGTGTACACGCGTGTGTGTGTGGTGAGGGTGAGTGAGTAAGTGAGTGGGCGAGCGGGTGAGCGGGTGAGTGAGTTGGCTGGGTGAGTGGGTGGGTGAGTTGGCGGGTTGGTGAGTGACCGGGTGAGTGAGTGGATGAGCGGGTGAGTGAGCGGGTGAGTGGGCGGTTGAGCTGGTGAGTGGGTGGGTGAGTTAGCGGGTTGGTGAGCGGGTGAGTGGGTGGATGAGCGGGTGGGTAGGTGGGTGAGTGGGTGGGTGAGTTAGCGGGTTGGTGAGTATGTGAGCGGGTAAGTGAGCGGGTGAGCGGGTGAGTGGGTGGATGAGCGGGTGAGTGAGCGGGTGAGTGGGTGGATGAGCGGGTGAGTGGGTGGATGAGTGGGTGGGTAGGTGGGTGGGTAGGTGGGTGAGTTAGCGGGTTGGTGAGTATGTGAGCGGGTGAGTGTGCGGGTGAGCGGGTGAGTGTGCGGGTGAGCGGGTGGATGAGCGGGTGAGTGAGCGGGTGAGCGGGTGAGTGGGTGGATGAGTGGGTGGGTGAGTGGATGAGTGGGTGGGTAGGTGGGTGGGTAGGTGGGTGAGTTAGCGGGTTGGTGAGTATGTGAGCGGGTGATTTTGCGGGTGAGTGGGTGGATGAGCGGGTGAGTGGGTGGATGAGCGGGTGAGTGGGTGGATGAGCGGGTGGGTAGGTGGGTGAGTGGGTAGGTGGGTGAGCGGGTTGGTGAGTGGGGGTGAGACCTTTGTGTTATTCCCCCCCCTCCCCGTGTGTAGTAGGGCCGTGTGCCCGGCGCTCCCCACGGAGTGAGTGGGTGGGTGAGTTGGTGGGTGAGTGGGTGGGTGAGTTGGTGGGTGAGTTGGTGGGTGAGTTGGTGGGTGAGTTGGTGGGTGAGTTGGTGGGTGAGTTGGTGGATGAGCGGGTGGGTGAGTTGGTGGGTGAGTTGGTGGGTGAGTTGGTGGGTGAGTTGGTGGGTGAGTTGGTGGGTGAGTGAGCGGGTGAGTGGGTGGATGAGTGAGCGGGTGAGTGGGTGGATGAGTGAGCGGGTGAGTGGGTGGATGAGCGGGTGAGTGAGCAGGTGAGTGGGTGGATGAGTGAGCGGGTGAGTGGGTGGATGAGCGGGTGAGTGAGCAGGTGAGTGGGTGGATGAGCGGGTGGGTAGGTGGGTGAGTGGGTTGGTGAGTGGGGGTGAGACCTTTGTGTTATTCCCCCTCCCCGTGTAGCAGGGCCGTGTGCCCGGCGCTCCCCACGGAAGCTGCCCACGACCCTTAGGGGGTCAGCCGAGAGGCGCTGGGGTCTCCCTCGGCTCCTGCCCCTCACCACCTATGACGTGCGGCTCACCAACCTGGGCAAGGTGAGCAGGGGGCACGGCCGCTCGCCACGCCGCTCACCACGCCGCTCACCACGCCGCTCACCACGCCGCTCGCCACGCCGCTCACCACACCGCTCACCACGCCGCTCACCACGCCGCTCACCACTTTGCATTCACCGCAGCAAAGTCACCACTGGACACTCGCCTATTGCTCTTGCTTCCACTGATGGTGATTGGACTCCCTCACCCCCCTCCTCCTCTCCCTCCTCCTCCCCCCTCCTCCCCCCTCCACCCCCTCCCCCCTCTCCCCCCTCCTCCTCCTTCTCCCCTCCCCCCTCCTCCCCCCTCCTCCCTCCACCCCCCTTCTCCCTCTCCCCCCTCTCCCCCCTCCTCCTCCTTCTCCCCTCCTCCCCCCTCCCCCCTCCCCCCTCCCCCTCCCCTCCCCCCTCCTCCCTCTCCCCTCCCCTCCTCCTCTCCCCTTCCTCCACCCCCTAAACTCTCCCCCGCCCCCCCACCTCCCCCCCCCCTCCTCCCCCCCCCAGGTTGTGAGTGGGGTGCCAGCGGGACGGCTGTCTCGCACGGAGCGCCCCCCCACCAAGGAGTTTGTGCGCTACTTCATCCGTCACCACGCCATGCGCATCGGCACCGCCGACCCACCCGCCTGGGCCGTGGACGCCGGCACGGCGAGGCGCCACGCCATTGCCGACCGCCTCGCCCCCCACCAGATCTACCCACCCAAGGTACGCCACCACCCGCCCACCACCCGCCCACCACCACCCGCCCACCACCACCCGCCCACCACCTCGCCCCACCACCACCTCGCCCCACCACCCGCCACCACCTCGCCCCCACTACCCACACCACCGTAACCTACCACCCACACCCATCCACCACGCACGCCCACCCACTACCACGCCCACGCCCACCCACTACCACGCCCACTACCCACGCCCACCCACTACCACGCCCACTACCCACGCCCACCACCCACGCCCACCACCCACGCCCACCCACTACCACGCCCACTACCCACGCCCACCACCCACGCCCACCACCCACGCCCACCCACTACCACGCCCACTACCCACGCCCACCACCCACGCCCACCACCCACGCCCATCCACTACCGCGCCCACCCACTACCACACCCATCCACTACCACACCCACCCACTACCACGCCCACCCACTACTGCACCCACCCACCCACTACTGCACCCACCCACTACCACGCCCACCCACTACCACGCCCACCCACTACCACGCCCACCCACTACCGCGCCCACCCACTACCGCACCCACCCACCCACTACCACACCCACCCACTACCACGCCCACCCACTACCACGCCCACCCACTACCGCGCCCACCCACTACCGCACCCACCCACCCATTACCACGCCCACCCACTACCACGCCCACCCACTACCACGCCCACCCACTACCACACCCACCCACTACCACGCCCATCCACTACCGCGGCCACCCACCCACTACCACGCCCACCCACTACCACGCCCACCCACTACCACACCCATCCACTACCACGCCCATCCACTACCGCGGCCGCCCACCCACTACCACGCCCACCCACTACCACGCCCACCCACTACCACGCCCACCCACTACCACGCCCACCCACTACCACGCCCACCCACTACCACGCCCACCCACTACCACGCCCACCCACCCCCGACCCGCGTGCCCGCTTGTCCCGCAGGCCGCTCCCTCGCCACCGTCTCCGCGTAAGCGCAAGCGACGTTCCTCCGAGTCTCGGGTCGGCGGCGACGACGGCGATGCGGCGGTGGTGGTGGTGGCGGCGGGGAAGGGGGCGGAGGGCGACGAGGGGAAGAAGAAGCGGAAGAGGAGGAGGAAAGAGGAGGAGGGGGAGGGGGGGGAGCAGGTGAAGAAGAAGAGGAGGAGGCCGAAAGAGGAGGAGGCGGAGGAGGAGGAGGTGGTGAAGAGCCGGAAGGCGAAGCAGCAGAAGAGGAAACAGCAGCAGCAGGAGGAGGAAAAGAGGAGGATGAGGCGAAAGAAGAGGAGGAGGAAGGAGGTGGAGGATGGTGATGAGGAGGAAGAGGGGAGGGACGGGAAATCCGCGCAGCCCATGGTGATCGTTCCGTCGTCGCTCAACGGGGCGATCGCCACCATCGTCCTGAGCTCCTCCACCACCTCCTCCTCCTCCTCGTCCACCACCTCCTCGTCCACCACCTCCTCGTCCACCACCTCGTCGGACGGAGACACGATAGCCGCGATCCTTCGCCGGGTCGCCAGGGGCGGCAAGGCGGGAGCCAGGAAGAGGTCCGGGTCGTCGTCGGCCTCCTCCTCCTCCTCGTCGTCGTCCACCGCCTCCTCGTCGCAGAGGAGGCGGTGGAGGAGGAGGAGGCAGTCTCCGTCGTCGTCGTCGCTCAAGAAGAAGGCCAGGGGTGGAGCGGGGTCAGGGGAGGGCGCGGCCGGGGTGGAGAGGCGCAAGGGGAAGTCCACCATCACGCAGGTGATCGCTGTCGGTGATCGCTGTCGGTGAACGCTGCCGGTGAACGCTGTCGGTGATCGCTGTCGGTGATCGCTGTCGGTGATCGCTGTCGGTGAACGCTGTCGGTGAACTCTGTTGGTGATCGCTGTCGGTGAACGCTGTCGGTGAACGCTGTCGGTGAACTCTGTCGGTGAACGCTGTCGGTGAACGCTGTCGGTGAACGCTGTCGGTGAACTCTGCCGGTGAACTCTGCCGGTGATCGCTGTCGGTGAACGCTGTCGGTGATCGCTGTCGGTGAACGCTGTCGGTGATCGCTTGCCCCCCCTGCAGCCTGCTAGAGGCTACCTGGGGGATCTTTGTGTGTGTGTGTGGGTGCTGCTACTCGTTGCTGACTACAGCACTTGCCCCTACAGCCCTGCTAGAGGCTACCTGGGGGATCTTTGTCTGTGTGTGTGTAGGTGCTGCTACTCGCTACTAACTACAGCACTTGCCCCTACAGCCTGCTAGAGGCTACCTGGGGGATCTTGTGTGTGTGTGTGTGTAGGTGCTGCTACTCGCTACTAATAGCACTTGTCCCTACAGCCCTGTTAGAGGCTACCTGGGGGATCTTTGTCTGTGTGTGTGTAGGTGCTGCTACTCGCTACTAACAGCACTTGCCCCTACATCCCTGCTAGAGGCTACCTGGGGGATCATTGTGTGTGTGTTGGTGCTGCTACTCACTACTAACACAGCACTTGCCCCTACAGCCCTGCTAGAGGCTACCTGGGAGATCTTTGTGTGTGTGTAGGTGCTGCTACGTTCTGCTAAGGGCATTGCCCTTAGCAGTCTGTTAAACTACACGGGGGACCTTTGTGTGTCTTTAGGCTGGTGGCAGTGGTAATGGTGGTAGTGATGATGGTAATCGTGGTAGTGGTGATTGGTAGTGGTGGTAATGATGATGATGGTAATGGTGGGAGTGGTGATTGGTAGTGGTGATGATTGTAATGGCGGTGGTACTGGTGGTAATTATGATGGTAATGGTAATGATGATGATGATGGTAGTGGTCGTTGGTGGTGATGGTAATGGCAGTAGTGGTGAATCTTAGCGGTGGTAATGATGATGATGGTGGAAATGATGATGATGGAAATGGTGTTAATGATGGTGATGTTGGTGATGGTGATGATGGTGGTGGTGGTGATGTTCGTGGTGGTGGTGGTGGCAGTGATGATGATGGTGATGATGGTGATGGTGATGATGTTGGTGATGGTGGTGATGGTGATGATGTTGGTGATGATGGTGGTGGTGGTGATGATGATTATGTTGGTGATGGTTATGATGGTGGTGGTGGTGATGATGATTATGGTGGTGATGGTGATGATGTTGGTGGCGATGTTGGCGATGGTGGTGATGATGGTGATGATGGTGATGATGGTGGTGATGGTGGTGATGGTGGTGATGGTGGTGGTGGTGATGATGATTATGTTGGTGGTGGTGATGATGATTATGTTGGTGGTGGTGGTGATGATGTTGTTGGTGATGGTGATGATGGTGGTGGTGGTGATGATGATTATGGTGGCGATGGTGGTGGTGACGATGTTGGCGACGGTGGTGGTGACGATGTTGGCGATGGCGTTAACGGTGCCGGTGACGACGTTGGCGGGTTTGCCGCAGGTGCCCGGCTCGGCCTTGGCAAAGCTCAAGTCGACGGGCGTCAAATCCGGCACCGGCGCCGCTCCCTCGTCACCGTCGACCGCCAAGAAGAAGAAGAAGAAGACCAAGAAGGCGGCGGCAAAAGCCAAACCCAAGAGCCCGGCGTCCGGCAAGAAACCGGCAACGGTGGAGACGAAGAAGAAAAGGAAGCAGCGGCGGAAGGCGGAGGAGGAGGAGGAGGAGGCCGGCGGCACGGCCAAGAAGCAACGGCCCAAGCCGGCGGCCGCCACGGCAAAGAAGAAATCCGCCTCGACGCCGGGCAAAACCAAACCCCCGCCGCCCGCCGGCAAGGCCAAGAAGCCGCCGGCGTCGCCGGCCGGCAAGGGCGCGGCGGCGCCGGTGGCCGCGGCGCCCGGCAAGAAGAAGCTGAAGCAGCTGACGCTGCTGCAGCTTGGCTGCCGCAACCTGATGACGTCGCCAGCCTCTCCCGTGGCCAAGAAGTTCCTCCTGACGCCCACCAAGAGGGCCGCGGTTTCCGCCGGGGCGGCGTCGCCCGGCAAGAAGGCGGCGGCGGCGTCGCCCGGCAAGAAGGCCGCCGCACCGTCCGGCAAGAAGGCGGCGGCGGCAACGTCTGGCAAGAAGGCCGCGGCGGCAACGTCCGGCAAGAAGGCGGCGTCGGCAACGTCCGGCAAGAAGGGCGCGGCAACGTCCGGCAAGAAGGCGGCGTCGGCAACGTCCGGCAAGAAGGCCGCGTCGTCGTCCGCCAAGAAGGGCACAGTCGTGGCGTTACTCGCCAGGAAGAAGGCCGTCCCGGCGTCCCCCGGCAAGAAGGCCTTCTCATCGACCCCCGGCAAGAAGGGCGTCTCATCATCTCCTGGCAAGAAGGGCGTCTCATCGACCCCCGGCAAGAAGGGCGCGTTGGCGTCTCCTGGCAAGAAGGGCATCCCCGCGTCTCCCGGCAAGAAGGTTTTATCATCTCCCGGCAAGACGGGCGTCTCATCATCCCCCGGCAAGAAGGCCGTCCCGGCGTCCCCCGGCAAGAAGGCCTTATCATCGTCCCCCGGCAAGAAGGCCTTATCATCATCTCCCGGCAAGAAGGCCTTATCATCGTCTC
>NC_133749.1:2602374-2660445 GCF_048934315.1 Petromyzon marinus | reverse complement strand
ATGGATGGGTGAGTGGGTGGGTGGCTGGGTCATGTAGCCCGCATGCCCAGCCACCGCATGCCGAAACAGCTTTTGTTGAGCTGTATTGAGGGGGCTAAATGGGCGCGGCACGGGCTAGAGAAGAGATGGAGTGATGTGGTACAGGAGGTGTCAAGATCGGCCTCTGTGGAGGAGGCTCGTGAAGGACGCTACTGGGCAGTTGGAGGCAGTCGCCCTCCAACAACAACGGAGGGCGGAGGAGCGACGCTCACAACAACGAGCTGAGCGCCGGGTGGCTAAAGCACAGCAGTTTGGCACAGTAGGGGGCACAGGTGTGGTGCATTAGCCAGTCGTCTCGGTCAGTCGACCCGTGGCACCTGCACGGTCTGCCCCGTGACCTCCTGCCTATCTATCTGTGTGTATGTGTGTCTATCTGCGTGTGTATCTGTGTATGTGTAACTGCGTGTGTGTATCTGTGTGTGTGGGGAGCGGTAGTGTAGCGGTTAGCGCTACGCTGCGCTACGAACCCGGCGACCCGGGTTCGATTCCCGCTCACGGCCAACACCGGTGACGATTCTCTGAACCGGTCCCGTGCCTCCCCTAGGTCGACTCAGCCTCGAATGAGTACCTGGTGCGGTGCGTAGTAAACATCGCCACTTAGGGAGACAAAGGCGGTCGGGCGTGGTGCTGGCCACCCACCCCCTCGTGTACCGTTCCGGCCCTCATAGGTGCTGCTCGCTAACAGCACTTGCCCCTGCAGTCTGTTAAGGCTATACAGGGGATCTTTATCTTTGTGTATCTGTGTGTGTGTGTGTATCTGTGTGTGTGTGTGTATCTGTATGCTAAGGAGAGGATAGCAAGTTGGTGTTGTGTGATGAGTGTGGCAAGGCCTTCCACCTGCTGTGCCTGCGCCCAGCCCTGCACAGTCTCCCCGACCGCGAGTGGTTGTGCCCAGCGTGCCAACCCAGCCCGCCACGGCGTGCCACCAACACACGGTGACTGACACACACGGTGACACACACACACACGGTGACACGCACACGGTGACACACACACACACGGTGACTGACACACACACACACACGGTGACACACGCACACACGGTGACACACACACACGGTGACACACACACACACGGTGACACACACACACACGGTGACACACACACGGTGACACGCACACGGTGACACACACACGGTGACACACACACACACGGTGACACACACACACACGGTGACACACACACACATGGTGACTGACGCACACACGGTGACACGCACACGGTGACACACACACACACGGTGACACGCACACAGTGACACACACACGGTGACACACACACACACGGTGACACACACGGTGACACGTACAGACTCACACACGGTGACACACACACACACGGTGACACACACACACACGGTGACACGTACAGACTCACACACGGTGACACACACACACACGGTGACACATGGTGACACGTATAGACTCACATACGGTGACACATACACGGTGAGACACACACACTGACACACATGGCGACACAGTGACACATGCACACACAGTGACACATGGTGACACGTATAGACTCACACACGGTGACACACACACGGTGACACATGGTGACACGTATAGACTCACATACGGTGACACATACACGGTGAGACACACACACTGACACACACGGTGACACGTATAGACTCACAAACGGTGACACACACACACACAGTGACACATGGTGACACGTATAGACTCACACACGGTGACACACACACACACACGGTGACACATGGTGACACGTATAGACTCACATACGGTGACACATACACGGTGAGACACACACACTTACACACACGGTGACACGTATAGACTCACAAACGGTGACACACACACACACACACGGTGACACGTACAGACTCACACACGGTGACACACACACACACGGTGACACATGGTGACACGTATAGACTCACATACGGTGACACATACACGGTGAGACACACACACTGACACTCGCGGTGACACAGTGACACATGCACACACAGTGACACATGGTGACACGTATAGACTCACACACGGTGACACACACACACACGGTGACACATGGTGACACGTATAGACTCACATACGGTGACACATACACGGTGAGACACACACACTGACACTCGCGGTGACACAGTGACACATGCACACACAGTGACACATGCACAGTGACATGTACACACAGACGGTAACACACTCACACGGTGACACACACACACGGTGACACAGTGACACATACAGAGTGACACACACAGAGGACAGTGACACACACGCACAGTGACACACACAGTGACATACACAGAGGACACAGTGACACACGCACAGTGACACACACAGTGACACACACAGTGACACGCACAGTGACACACTAACGCAGTGACACACACACACAGAGGACACAGTGACACACGCACAGTGACACAGTGACACACACAGTGACACACACACTGACACACACACAGTGACACGCACAGTGACACACAAACGCAGTGACACACACACACAGAGGACACAGTGACACACGCACAGTGACACAGTGACACACACACTGACACACACAGTGACACACACAGTGACACACACAGAGGACACAGTGACACACGCACAGTGACACAGTGACACACACACCTGACACACACACTGACACACACACAGTGACACGCACAGTGACACGCAACGATGACGACACACCGGAATCTCTCTCGTCCCTGCAGTGGTGCGGACGAAGACGACCGTGAGAGCGGCGGAGTTCCCAGCTCCGACGAGGAGGAGGAGGAGGACAGCGAGGATGGGGACGATGACGACGAGGGGGAGGAGGAGGATGGCAGCGACGATCACGATGACGACGACGATGAGGAGGAGGAGGAGGAGATGGAGGAGCGTGGGGCCGGGAGTCTCAAGCGTGAGTGGAGGCAGTGGTCTCGTTGTGACTAGATGGTGCTGGCGACGGTGACGATGATTATGATGATGACGATGGCGGTGATGACGATGGCGGTGATGATGGTGATGATTATGTGACGACAATGATGATGACGACGACGGTGATGATGATTATGATGATGACGGCGATGATGACGATGGCTGTGATGATGGTGATGATTATGATGATTATGTGACGACAATGATGATGATGACGACGGTGATGATGATTATGGTGATGATGGCGGTGATGATGGTGATGATTATGATGATGACAGCGATGATGACGATGGCGGTGATGATTGTGATGATTATGATGATTATGACGACAATGATGACGACAGTGATGATGATTATGATGATGATGATGGCGGTGATGATGGTGATGATTATGATGATTATGTGACGACAATGATGATGATGACGACGGTGATGATGATTATGATGTTGACGGCGATGGTGGTGAGGATGGTGATGATTATGATGATTTTGACGACAATGATGATGACGATGTTGATGAGGATGATTTATTCGATTTGGTCTCTTCACCTCCACCACCTCCATTTCCGTCACCTCTCACCACCTCTCCACCTCCTCCCACACCACCTCCCCCCCACCACCTACACCCCCCACCACCCCTCCCCCACCACCTCCTCCACCTCCTCCCCCACCAAATCCTCCACCTCCCCACCAAATCCTCCACCTCCCCACCAAATCCTCCATCTCCCCCACCACCACCTCCCCCCCACCACCTACTCCCCCCCCACCACCTCCCCCACCACCTCCCTCACCCCCCTCCCCCCACCACCACCTCCCTCACCGCCCCCCACCACCTCCTCCACCTCCCCCCCCACCACCTCCCTCACCACCTCCCTCACCCCCCCCCTCACCCCCCCCCCCACCACCTCCCCCACCACCCCCCTCACCCCCCCCCCCACCACCACCTCCCTCACCCCCCCCCACCACCTCCCCCCCCACCACCTCCTCCACCTCCCCCCCCACCACCTCCCCCACCACCTCCTCACCCCCCACCACCACCTCCCTCACCCCCCCCACCACCTCCCCCCACCACCCCCCTCACCCCCCCCCACCACCACCTCCCTCACCCCCCCCACCACCTCCCCCCCCACCACCTCCTTCACCTCCCCCCCCACCCCCCCCCCACCACCTCCTCCACCTCCCCCACCACTTCCCTCACCACCACCTCCCTCACCCCCCCCTCCCCCCCCACCACCTCCCTCACCCCCCCCCCACCACCTCCTTCACCTCCCCCCCCACCCCCCCCCCACCACCTCCCTCACCCCCCCCCACCACCTCCCTCACCCCCCACCACCACCTCCCTCACCCCCCCCCACCACCTCCCCCCCCACCACCTCCCTCACCCCCCACCACCACCTCCCTCACCCCCCCCCACCACCTCCCCCACCACCCCCCTCACCCCCCCCCCACCACCACCTCCCTCACCCCCCCCACCACCTCCCCCCCCACCACCTCCTTCACCTCCCCCCCCACCCCCCCCCCACCACCTCCTCCACCTCCCCCACCACTTCCCTCACCACCACCTCCCTCACCCCCCCCTCCCCACCACCTCCCCCCCCACCACCTCCCTCACCCCCCCCCCACCACCTCCTTCACCTCCCCCCCCACCCCTCCCCCACCACCTCCCTCACCCCCCTCCCCCCCACCTCCCCCCCAGTGCGTCCCCGCAAGGTGAGCCGCCCGCCGGCCTGCAGGCGGCCTCCCCCAGCCACGACGTGCCCTCGCCTCCGAGGGCGACCTCCCGGCAAGAGGAAGCGGCCTCCCGGCCCGGGCGCCGGGGGCCGGGAGGCCGCGGGGCCGCTGCCCAGCCTGCGGCCACGCCACAACGCTCAGGGCCAGGTGAGGGTACGTGGAAGGGAGACAAAGGTGGCCCCGGGCCAGCCTCTCTAGCAAGTGTGTGTAGTGTAGTGTGTAGTGTAGTATAGTAGTGTAGTATAGTAGTGTAGTGTATAGTGTATAATAGTGTATAGTGTGTAGTGTACCAGGGCCAGGTGAGGGTACGTGGAAGGGAGACAAAGGTGGCCCCGGGCCAGCCTCTCTAGCAAGTGCGTGTAGTGTGTAGTGTAGTGTATAGTGTACCAGGGCCAGGTGAGGGTACGTGGAAGGGAGACAAAGGTGGCGCCTGGCCAGCCTCTCTAGCAAGTGTGTGTAGTGTAGTGTGTAGTGTAGTATAGTAGTGTAGTGTATAATAGTGTAGTGTATAGTGTAGTGTAGTATAGTAGTGTAGTGTATAGTGCACAGGGCCAGGTGAGGGTACGTGGAAGGGAGACAAAGGTGGCCCCGGGCCAGCCTCTCTAGCAAGTGCGTGTAGTGTGTAGTGTATAGTGGTGTAGTGTATAATAGTGTATAGTGTGTAGTGTACCAGGGCCAGGTGAGGGTACGTGGAAGGGAGACAAAGGTGGCCCCGGGCCAGCCTCTCTAGCAAGTGTGTGTAGTGTATAGTGTAGTGTAGTGTATAGTGTACCAGGGCCAGGTGAGGGTACGTGGAAGGGAGACAAAGGTGGCCCCGGGCCAGCCTCTCTAGCAAGTGCGTGTAGTGTGTAGTGTATAGTGGTGTAGTGTATAATAGTGTATAGTGTGTAGTGTACCAGGGCCAGGTGAGGGTACGTGGAAGGGAGACAAAGGTGGCCCCGGGCCAGCCTCTCTAGCAAGTGTGTGTAGTGTATAGTGTAGTGTATAGTGTACCAGGGCCAGGTGAGGGTACGTGGAAGGGAGACAAAGGTGGCGCCTGGCCAGCCTCTCTAGCAAGTGCGTGTAGTGTAGTGTGTAGTGTATAGTGTAATGTAGTATAGTAGTGTAGTGTATAGTGTACCAGGGCCAGGTGAGGGTACGTGGAAGGGAGACAAAGGTGGCGCCTGGCCAGCCTCTCTAGCAAGTGCGTGTAGTGTGTAGTGTAGTATAGTAGTGTAGTGTATAGTGTACCAGGGCCAGGTGAGGGTACGTGGAAGGGAGACAAAGGTGGCGCCTGGCCAGCCTCTCTAGCAAGTGTGTGTAGTGTAGTGTATAGTGTAGTGTACCAGGGCCAGGTGAGGATACATGGAAGGGAGACAAAGGTGGTCCCTGGCCAGCCTCTCTAGCAAGTGTGTGTAGTGTAGTGTATAGTAGTGTATAGTGTAGTGTAGTGTGTAGTGTAGTGTACCAGGGCCAGGTGAGGATACGCGGAAGGAGACAAAGGTGGCGCCTGGCCAGCCTCTCTAGCAAGTGCGTGTAGTGTATAGTGTAGTGTAGTTTATAGTGTATAGTCGTAGAGTTTAGTGTGTAGTGTATAGTAGCGTGTAGTGTATAGTGGTGTAGTGTACTGTATAGTGTAGTGTACCAGGGCCAGGTGAGGATACGTGGAAGGGAGACAAAGGTGGCGCCTGGCCAGCCTCTCTAGCAAGTGCGTGTAGTGTATAGTAGTGTATAGTGTAGTATAGTAGTGTAGTGTATAGTAGTGTGTAGTGTAGTGTATAGTGTAGTGTATAATAGTGTGTAGTGTATAGTGTAGTTTTTAGTGTAGTGTATAGTAGTGTAGTGTATAGTAGTGTAGTGTATAGTGTGTAGTGTACTGTATAGTCGTGTAGTGTAGTGTGTAGTGTATAGTGTAGTGTATAGTAGTGTAGTGTATAGTGTAGTTTATAGTGTAGTGTATAGTAGTGTAGTGTATAGTAGTGTGTAGTGTATAGTAGTGTAGTGTATAGTGGTGTAGTGTACTGTATAGTCGTGTAGTGTAGTGTGTAGTGTATAGTGTAGTGTACCAGGGCCAGGTGAGGATACGCGGAAGGGAGACAAAGGTGGCCCCGGGCCAGCCTCTCTAGCAAGTGCGTGTAGTGTGTAGTGTATAGTGTAGTGTAATATAGTAGTGTAGTGTATAATAGTGTAAAGTGTATAGTAGTGTAGTGTACTGTATAGTCGTGTAGTGTATAATGTAGTGTATAGTGTAGTTTATAGTGTAGTGTATAGTGTAGTTTATAGTGTAGTGTATAGTGTAGTGTATAGTAGTGTAGTGTATAGTGGTGTAGTGTACTGTATAGTCGTAGAGTTTAGTGTGTAGTGTATAGTGTAGTGTATAGTGTAGTGTATTGTAGTGTATAGTGTAGTGTATAGTTAGTAGTGTAGTGTATAGTGGTGTAGTGTACTGTATAGTCGTGTAGTGTAGTGTATAGTGGTGTAGTGTACTGTATAGTCGTGTAGTGTAGTGTGTAGTGTATAGTGGTGTAGTGTACTGTATAGTCGTGTAGTGTAGTGTGTAGTGTACCAGGGCCAGGTGAGGATACGCGGAAGAGAGACAAAGGTGGCGCCTGGCCAGCCTCTCTAGCAAGTGCCCTGCGTGCGTGGTGTGTAGTGTAGTGTGTAGTGTATAGTCGTAGAGTTTAGTGTATAGTAGTGTAGTGTATAGTAGTGTAGTGTAGAGTGTAGTATATACTAGTGTATAGTATAGTGTATAGTAGTGTTTAGTGTAGTGTATAGTAGTGTAGTGTATAGTGTAATGTATAGTAGTGTAGTGTATAGTGTAGTGTATATTAGTGTAGTGTATATTAGTGTAATGTATAGTGTAGTGTATAGTAGTGTAGTGTATAGTGTAATGTATAGTAGTGTGTAGTGTATAGTGTAATGTATAGTAGTGTGTAGTGTATATAAGTGTAGTGTATAGTGTAATGTATAGTAGTGTAGTGTATAGTGTAATGTATAGTAGTGTATAGTGTAGTGTATAGTGTAATGTATAGTGTAGTGTATAATAGTGGTGTATAGTGTAGTGTATAGTGTAATGTATAGTGTAGTGTATAGTCGTGTAGTGTGTGCGCTTAGTGTTGTCTAGTAGTAGTGTAGTGTGTGTGCTTAGTATTGTAGTTTATAGTAGTCTAGTGTGTGTGTATGTTGTGTGTGCTTAGTATTGTAGTGTATAGTGGTGTAGTGTGTGTGTGTGTGTATGTTGTGTGTGCTTAGTATTGTAGTGTATAGTAGTCCAGTGTGTGTATGTTGTGTGTGCTTAGTAGTGTAGTGTATAGTGGTGTAGTGTCTAGCAGTAGCGTAGCACTTGCCCCAACAGTCTTAAGGCTACACGGGGGATCTTTGCCTGTTGCAGGGAAGGCAGAGTGATGAGCGTCCGCAGGCAAGCGTGGAGATGCGTGCCTGTGAAGAGATCTTGGATCAGCTGATTGCCTTCAGGCACAGTTGGCCCTTTAGGTGAGTGACCATATGAACATCACTGTTATCATCGTCGTCATTATCATCGTCACCATCGTTATCATCATTACGGCCATCATCATCGCCGCCGCCATCATCGGCCACCATCACCACCATCATCATCAACCCAACCCACCGATCTACCAACACACCCACAAATACATTAACCAGCCCACCCACCCACAAACCCATCCACCAACCCACCCACTCATCCACCCACCATCCAAACAACCCAACTCATCCACCCATCCACCAACCCACCCACCAACGCACCCACCAACCCAACAAATCCACCCACCAAGCCAACAACCCACCCATCCACCAACCCACCAACCCAACCAACCCACCCATCCACCAACCCACCAACCCAACCAACCCACCCACCAACCCAACAACCCACCCATCCACCAACCCACCCACCAACCCAACAACCCCACCCATCCACCAACCCACCCACCAACCCACCCATCCACCAACCCACCCACCAACCCAACAAACCCACCCAACAAACCCACCCACCAACCCAACAAACCCACCCACCAACCCAACATCCCAACCAACCCACCCACCAACCCATCCACCAACCCAACAAACCCACCCAACAACCCACCCATCCACCAACCCACCCACCAACCCAACAAACCCACCCACCAACCCACCCATCCACCAACCCACCCACCAACCCAACAACCCACCCATCCACCAACCCACCCACCAACCCAACAAACCCACCCATCCACCAACCCACCAACCCAACAACCCACCCATCCACCAGCCCACCCACCAACCCAACAAACCCACCCACCAACCCAACATCCCAACCAACCCACCCACCAACCCAACAACCCACCCATCCACCAACCCACCCACCAACCCAACCCACCCATCCACCAACCCACCCACCAACCCAACCAACCCACCCACCAACCCAACAACCCACCCACCAACCCAACAACCCACCCATCCACCAACCCAACAAACCCACCCACCAACCCAACAACCCACCCATCCACCAACCCACCCAACAACCCAACCAACCCACCCAACAACCAACCCACCCACCAACCCAACAACCCACCCATCCACTAACCCACCCAACAACCCACCAACCCACCCATCCACCAACCCACCAACCCAACAACCCACCCATCCACCAACCCACCCACCAACCCAACAAACCCACCCACCAACCAAACATCCCAACCAACCCACCCAACAACCAACCCACCCACCAACCCACCCCACCAACCCACCAACCCACCCAACCCACCCACCCTCCCCACCCACCCTCCCCACCCTCCCCACCCACCCTCCCCACCCTCCCCACCAACCTTACCCAACTCTAATTCCGAACCCCCGCACCCCACTTCTCCGCTCGCCGCCGCCCGCCGCCACCCCCCAGGCAAGCGGAGGCTGCGGACGAGGCCGAGGGTCGGCGCCCCGTGACGAGCCGCCCCGTGGACCTGGCCGCCCTGCGCCTGCGCCTGCAGGCGGGCCGCTACAGCGGCCCCAGCGCCTTCCTGGCCCACGCCGCCGCCCTCTTCGCCGCCTCCTCCTCCTCCTCCTCCTCCGGAGGCAGCGGCGGCAGTGGCGGCACCGTCGCCTCGTGTGCCCGCCGCTCCGAGGCCCTCCTCGCCCGCCTGGCCCGCGCCCGCCTGCCCCGGTGGCCCTACGAGGCGGCGGTCGCCGCCGCCGCCGCCGCCGGGCGCCCCGGGCGAAGAGGTCGCGGGCGTGAAGACGACGACGACGATGAGGAGGAGGAGGAGGAGGAGGATGATGATGAGGAGGAGCAGGATAGCAGCAGCAGCAGCAGCAGCAGTAGTGACGACGACTATAATGTTGGCGTCTCGCGAGGGAAGAAGAGAGGAGGAGGAGGAGGAAGGGCAAGGGGACGAGGAGCAAGGGGAGGAGGAGGAGGTGGAAGAGGTGGCGGTGGAGGAGGAGGAGCGGTGGGAGTGGGAGACGGAGTGAAGAAGCCACGGGGGAGGCCGCCAGGGAAGTCCCGTGGCATGAAGGCGTCGACGGGAGGAGGTGGAAGGAGAGGAGGAGGAGGAGGACGAGGTGGAGAGAAGGCGGTGACCCCGGCTACGCCGAAGAGATCCAAGCGGAGGCGGTGATTCCTTCAACCGGATGAGGTGGTGGTGGTGGTGGTGGTGGCGGTGGTGAGATTGGTGACGAGGTTTTAGAAGCCCCCTCCGCCCTCCTCCTCCTCCCACTGCGGCGGGGTTAGAAGTGCACGGAGGGATGGGTGGGACAGTGGCGGGGGTGGGTGGGTGGGTAGGTGAGGGGGGCCTGTCTGGGTCGCTTAAAGGTCAACCGTGGAGATGATTTGAGGGGAGAAGCAGTGGCGTGGTGTTGGGGGCGGGGGGGGGAGCTGTGTTGATCGCGGTGGGGAAACTCCACATTACTATGGCAGGACGGGATCGTTGTGGGGGGGAGGGGGGGTGCAGGAGAGGATTAGCCGAAAGATTGTCGCCCAAGTTCTGTGGTCCCCTGCATATTAAGGTGTTTTGTCGGCCCGATTAACGAGTCGTCTGTTATACTCGCGCGATGTGTGTGGTGTGTGTGGTGGCGTGTGTGTGTGTGGTGTGTGTGTGGTGGCGTGTGTGGTGGCGTGTGTGGTGTGTATGGTGGCGTGTGTGTGTGTGGTGTGTATGGTGGCGTGTGTGTGGTGTGTATGGTGTGTGGTGGTGTGTGTGGTGTGTATGGTGGCGTGTGTGGTGTGTATGGTGGCGTGTGTGGTGTGTATGGTGTGTGTGGTGTGTGTGGTGGCGTGTGTGGTGTGTATGGTGGTGTGTGTGTGGTGTATGGTGGCGTGTGTGGTGTGTATGGTGGCGTGTGTGGTGTGTGTGGTGGTGTGTGTGGTGGCGTGTGTGGTGGTGTGTGTGGTGTGTGTGGTGGTGTGTGTGGTGGCGTGTGTCGTGTGTGTGTGGTGTATGGTGGCGTGTGTGGTGTGTATGGTGGCGTGTGTGGTGTGTGTGGTGTGTATGGTGGCGTGTGTGGTGTGTATGGTGGCGTGTGTGGTGTGTGTGGTGTGTATGGTGGCGTGTGTGGTGTGTGTGGTGTGTATGGTGGCGTGTGTGGTGGCGTGTGGTGTGTGTGGTGGCGTGTGGTGTGTGTGGTGGCGTGTGTGGTGTGTATGGTGTGTGTGGTGTGTGTGGTGGCGTGTGTGTGGTGGCGTGTGTGGTGTGTGTGGTGGCGTGTGTGGTGTGTATGGTGGTGTGTGTGTGGTGTATGGTGGCGTGTGTGGTGTGTGTGGTGTATGGTGGCGTGTGTGGTGTGTGTGGTGGTGTGTGTGGTGGCGTGTGTGGTGTGTGTGGTGGTGTGTGTGGTGTGTGTGTGGTGTATGGTGGCGTGTGTGGTGTGTATGGTGGCGTGTGTGGTGTGTGTGGTGTGTATGGTGGCGTGTGTGGTGTGTGTGGTGTGTATGGTGGCGTGTGTGGTGGCGTGTGGTGTGTGTGGTGGCGTGTGGTGTGTGTGGTGTGTATGGTGGCGTGTGTGGTGTGTATGGTGGTGTGTGGTGTGTATGGTGGTGTGTGGTGTGTATGGTGGTGTGTGGTGTGTATGGTGGCGTGTGTGGTGGTGTGTGGTGTATATGGTGTGTGAGTGGTAAAACCACAGGGGGATCACGCTGCTGTATGACCGCACAGACACCCGTAGACTCACACAGAGACCCGTAGACTCTCACAGAGACCCTTAGACTCTCAGAGACCTGTAGACTCACACAGACCCGTAGACTCTCACTCTCACAGAGACCCGTAGACTCGCACAGAGACCCGTAGACTCTCACAGAGACCCGTAGACTCGCACAGAGACCCTTAGACTCGCACAGAGACCCGTAGACTCACACAGAGACCCATAGACTCTCACAGAGACCCGTAGACTCGCACAGAGACCCGTAGACTCTCACAGAGAACCGTAGTCTCACACAGAGACCCGTAGACTCTCACAGAGACCCGTAGACTAGCAACAGAGACCCGTAGACTCACACAGAGACCCGTAGACTCTCACAGAGACCCGTAGACTCGCACAGAGACCCTTAGACTCGCACAGAGACCCGTAGACTCACACAGAGACCCATAGACTCTCACAGAGACCCGTAGACTCGCACAGAGACCCGTAGACTCTCACAGAGAACCGTAGTCTCACACAGAGACCCGTAGACTCTCACAGAGACCCGTAGACTAGCAACAGAGACCCGTAGACTCACACAGAGACCCGTAGACTCACACAGAGAACCGTAGACCCTCACAGAGAACCGTAGACTCGCACAGAGACCCGTAGACTCTCACAGGGACTCGTAGACTCGCACAGAGACCCGTAGACTCTCACAGAGACCAGTAGACTAGCAACAGAGACCCGTAGACTCACACAGAGACCCGTAGACTCACACAGAGACCCGTAGACTCTCACAGAGAACCGTAGACTCGCACAGAGACCCGTAGACTCTCACAGGGACTCGTAGACTCGCACAGAGACCCGTAGACTCTCACAGAGACCAGTAGACTAGCAACAGAGACCCGTAGACTCACACAGAGACCCGTAGACTCTCACAGAGACCCGTAGACTCTCACAGAGACCCGTAGACTCTCACAGAGACTCTTAGACGCTCACAGAGACCCGTAGACTCACACAGAGACCCATAGACTCACTCGCACAGAGACCCATAGACTCTCACAGAGACCCGTAGACTTACACAGAGACCCGTAGACTCACACAGAGACCCGTAGACTCGCACAGAGACCCGTAGACTCACACAGAGACCCGTAGACTCGCACAGAGACCCGTAGACTCTCACAGAGACCCGTAGACTCGCACAGAGACCCGTAGACTCTCACAGAGAACCGTAGACTCTCACAGAGACCCGTAGACTCTCACAGAGACCCATAGGGTCGTATAGACACACAGACTCGCTTAGAGACTCCTAAGAGACTCGCACAGATGGCCATAGGCCCCGTGCAGATGCTGAAACTCGCACAAACCTTAGACTCACGTGGAGACTCCTAGAAACTCGCACAGAGACCCACAGGCACTCGCAGAGATCCAGAGATTTGTAGTTGGTTGACGCAGATGGGGGGTTACAGGTGGTAAAGTACACAGGAGGTCGTGGGTTCCATCTCTATCACCACTGTGTCTAGGAGATGTTGACTACCTCGCCTGGTACACAGGAGGTCGTGGGTTCTATCTCTTAACATCACGGTGTCTAGGAGATGTTCACTACCTCGCCTGGTACACAGGAGGTCGTGGGTTCCATCTCTTAACATCACGGTGTCTAGGAGATGTTGACTACCTCGCCTGGTACACAGGAGGTCGTGGGTTCCATCACGGTGGCTAGCAGATGTTGACTGCCTCGCCTGATACACAGGAGGTCGTGGGTTCTATCTCTTAACATCACGGTGTCTAGGAGATGTTGACTGCCTCGCCTGGTACACAGGAGGTCGTGGGTTCTATCTCTTAACATCACGGTGTCTAGGAGATGTTGACTGCCTCGCCTGGTACACAGGAGGTCGTGGGTTCCATCTCTTAACACCACGGTATCTAGGAGATGTTGACTACCTCGCCTGGTACACAGGAGGTCGTGGGTTCCATCACGGTGTCTAGGAGATGTTGACTACCTCGCCTGGTACACAGGAGGTCGTGGGTTCTATCTCTTAACATCACGGTGTCTAGGAGATGTTGACTGCCTCGCCTGGTACACAGGAGGTCGTGGGTTCCATCTCTATCACTACGATGGCTAGGAGATGTTGACTACCTCGCCTGGTGCACAGGAGGTCGTGGGTTCCATCTGTATCACCAGGGTGGCTAGCAGATGTTGACTACCTCGCCTGGTACACAGGAGGTCGTGGGTTCCATCACGGTGTCTAGGAGATGTTGACTGCCTCGCCTGGTACACAGGAGGTCGTGGGTTCCATCACGGTGTCTGGGAGATGTTGACTGCCTCGCCTGGGACACAGGAGGTCGTGGGTTCCATCTCTATCACTACGATGGCTAGGAGATGTTGATTACCTCGCCTGGTACACAGGAGGTCGTGGGTTCCATCACGGTGTCTAGGAGATGTTGACTACGTCGCCTGGTACACAGGAGGTCGTGGGTTCCATCACGGTGGCTATGAGATGTTGACTACCTCGCCTGGTACACAGGAGGTCGTGGGTTCCATCACGGTGTCTAGGAGATGTTGACTACGTCGCCTGGTACACAGGAGGTCGTGGGTTCCATCACGGTGTCTAGGAGATGTTGACTGCCTCGCCTGGTACACAGGAGGTCGTGGGTTCCATCACGGTGTCTAGGAGATGTTGACTACGTCGCCTGGTACACAGGAGGTCGTGGGTTCCATCTCTATCACCACTGTGTCTAGGAGATGTTGACTACCTCGCCTGGTACACAGGAGGTCGTGGGTTCTACCACAGTGTCTATGAGATGTTGACTACGTCGCTTGGTACACAGGAGGTCGTGGGTTCCATCTCTATCACCACTGTGTCTAGGAGATGTTGACTACCTCGCCTGGTACACAGGAGGTCGTGGGTTCCATCTCTATCACCAGCGTGGCTAGGAGATGTTGACTACATCGCCTGGTACACATGAGGTCGTGGGTTCCATCTCTATCACCACGGTATCTAGGAGATGTTGACTACCTCGCCTGGTGCACAGGAGGTCGTGGGTTCCATCTGTATCACCAGGGTGGCTAGCAGATGTTGACTACCTCGCCTGGTACACAGGAGGTCGTGGGTTCCATCACGGTGTCTAGGAGATGTTGACTGCCTCGCCTGGTACACAGGAGGTCGTGGGTTCCATCACGGTGTCTGGGAGATGTTGACTGCCTCGCCTGGGACACAGGAGGTCGTGGGTTCCATCTCTATCACTACGATGGCTAGGAGATGTTGATTACCTCGCCTGGTACACAGGAGGTCGTGGGTTCCATCACGGTGTCTAGGAGATGTTGACTACGTCGCCTGGTACACAGGAGGTCGTGGGTTCCATCACGGTGGCTATGAGATGTTGACTACCTCGCCTGGTACACAGGAGGTCGTGGGTTCCATCACGGTGTCTAGGAGATGTTGACTGCCTCGCCTGGTACACAGGAGGTCGTGGGTTCCATCACGGTGTCTAGGAGATGTTGACTACGTCGCCTGGTACACAGGAGGTCGTGGGTTCCATCACGGTGTCTAGGAGATGTTGACTGCCTCGCCTGGTACACAGGAGGTCGTGGGTTCCATCACGGTGTCTAGGAGATGTTGACTACGTCGCCTGGTACACAGGAGGTCGTGGGTTCCATCTCTATCACCACTGTGTCTAGGAGATGTTGACTACCTCGCCTGGTACACAGGAGGTCGTGGGTTCTACCACAGTGTCTATGAGATGTTGACTACGTCGCTTGGTACACAGGAGGTCGTGGGTTCCATCTCTATCACCACTGTGTCTAGGAGATGTTGACTACCTCGCCTGGTACACAGGAGGTCGTGGGTTCCATCTCTATCACCAGCGTGGCTAGGAGATGTTGACTACATCGCCTGGTACACATGAGGTCGTGGGTTCCATCTCTATCACCACGGTATCTAGGAGATGTTGACTACCTCGCCAGGTACACAGGAGGTCGTGGGTTCCATCTCTTAACATCACGGTGTCTAGGAGATGTTGACTGCCTCGCCTGGTACACAGGAGGTCGTGGGTTCCATCACGGTGGCTAGGAGATGTTGACTACCTCGCCTGGTACACAGGAGGTCGTGGGTTCCATCTCTATCACCACTGTGTCTAGGAGATGTTGACTACCTCGCCTGGTACACAGGAGGTCGTGGGTTCTACCACAGTGTCTATGAGATGTTGACTACGTCGCTTGGTACACAGGAGGTCGTGGGTTCCATCTCTATCACCACTGTGTCTAGGAGATGTTGACTACCTCGCCTGGTACACAGGAGGTCGTGGGTTCCATCTCTATCACCAGCGTGGCTAGGAGATGTTGACTACATCGCCTGGTACACATGAGGTCGTGGGTTCCATCTCTATCACCACGGTATCTAGGAGATGTTGACTACCTCGCCAGGTACACAGGAGGTCGTGGGTTCCATCTCTTAACATCACGGTGTCTAGGAGATGTTGACTGCCTCGCCTGGTACACAGGAGGTCGTGGGTTCCATCACGGTGGCTAGGAGATGTTGACTACCTCGCCTGGTACACAGGAGGTCGTGGGTTCCATATCTATCACCACTGTGTCTAGGAGATGTTGACTACCTCGCCTGGTACACAGGAGGTCGTGGGTTCTATCTGCCGCTGCTGGGTATAGTTTGGATGTCTGCGTGCATCTTTCCCGTGGTGCTCGCTACTTGTGGTGCCTTTTCCTCTCGACATTGCACGATGATAATGGTGATGTTAATGATGATGTTGGTGATGTTAATGATGATGTTGGTGATGTTAATGATGATGTTGGTGATGTTAATGATGATGTTGGTGATGTTAATGATGATGTTGGTGATGTTAATGATGATGTTGGTGATGTTAATGATGATGTTGGTGATGTTAATGATGATGTTGGTGATGTTAATGATGATGTTGGTTACGTTAATGATGATGTTGTTGGTGATGTTAATGATGATGATGTTGGTGATGTTAATGATGATGTTGGTGATGACGATGACGACGAGGAGTTTGCCCCTCTCGCTTGAGCTGCTGCCACCGTTTGACGACCACAGCTGCACGGTAGCTCGGGGGTGTGTGTGCGTGGGGCAGCGTGTGTCTGTGTGTGCGTGTGTACGTGTGTGTGTACGTGTGTGTGTGTGTGCGTGGCCCAGCGTGCGTGTGTGTGTGTACGTGTGTGTGTGCGTGGCCCAGCATGCGTGTGTACGTGTGTGTGTACGTGTGTGTGTGCGTGGCCCAGCGTGTGTGTGTGCGTGTGCCAGCGTGTGTGTGTGCGTGGGGCAGCGTGTGTGCGTGTGTACGTGTGTGTGTGCGTGGCCCAGCGTGTGTGTGTGCCAGCGTGTGTGCGTGGGGCAGCGTGCGTGTGTGTGTGCGTGTGTACGTGTGTGTGCGTGGCCCAGCGTGTGTGTGCGTGTGTACGTGTGTGTGTGCGTGGCCCAGCGTGCGTGTGTGTGTGTGTGTGCGTGGCCCAGCGTGCGTGTGTGTTTGTGTGCGTGGCCCAGCGTGTGTGTGTGCGTGGCCCAGCGTGTGTGTGTGTGCGTGGCCCAGCGTGCGTGTGTGTTTGTGTGCGTGGCCCAGCGTGTGTGTGTGCGTGGGGCAGCGTGTGTGTACGTGTGTGTACGTGTGTGTGTGCGTGTGCCAGCGTGTGTGTGTGTGTGCGTGGGGCGGCGTGTGTACGTGTGTGTGTGCCAGCGTGTGTGTGCGTGTGTACGTGTGTGCGTGTGTGTGTGTGCCAGTGTGTGTGTGTGGCAGCGTGTGTGTGTGTGCGTGTGGGCCAGCGTGTGCGTGTGTGGCAGCGTGTGTGTGTGTGCCAGTGTGTGTGTGTACGTGTGTGTGTGTGCCAGTGTGTGTGTGTGCCAGTGTGTGTGTGCCAGTGTGTACGTGTGTGTGCGTGGGGCAGCGTGTGTGTGCCAGCGTGCGTGTGTGTGCCAGTGTGTGTGTGTGGTTGCCCCTTCACGCCCGCCGCCGCCGCCGCTCTCAGTTCCAAGTCGTTCCACCGCCACGGCCGTGGTCGCCTTCCCTCGCCTACCGACTCTCTGCGGCGTTCCAGGCGGAGGTTGCTTCTTGTTGTTGTTCTTGTTGTTGCTGTTGTTGTTGATCTACTCGTTCGAACGGGTTGGTGGGGGGTTGGTTGGTGGTGCAGGTGCGCTTAAAAAACAAAAATGTCGTCGTGCGTTAAGGATCCGGAGAAAATTTTCGACGAATTTTTTTTGTTCACGAGAGACGTGTCTTGTCTCTGGTGGTGGGGGGGGGTGGTGGTGGGGGGGGTGGGGGGGTGGGTGGGTGGGTGGGGGGTGGGGGGAGACGACCACCCCCCCACAACTTGGAGAAGATTTCCAGGACGACAAGGAACGGCGTTGGCGAGACCCTTTGACGTTTTTTTTTTAAATTTTTGAAGCTGAGCAACGTAGTTTTCTTGTTTTCACGGCGCGTGTTTTGTTATTTTCCTCCACCCCCCCACCCCCTCCACCCCCATTAAAACTGACGGTCCCACAAGTTTAACCGTGCGAAGAAACTTTTTATTTTTTCTGAAAGAGCCGAGCGACATCGCATTCGTTTTCACGTCCACGCCGCGGTTTTGTTGTTGTAATTTTTTTTTATGTTTTACCACCCACCCACCCCGTTCAAACGACGGTCCCCGCATAATTTTTAAAATGTTACGGAAAAATGCTTCGAGCCGATTGACATTGTTAAAGTCGCGCCGTGTAAAAGTGTAAACTTTATTTTTTTTATTTTGAAAGCCGAGTAACATCACGTTCTGTTTTGACGCCGCGTTTTTAAAGTCGTTTTTTACTTTTCCCCCAGGTTAAAAACAACACAGTCCCGCACATTTAAAGTGTTAACTTTATTTTAAAGCCGAGTAACGTAACGTTTTGTTTTCACGCTGCGTTTTTAAAGTCGTTTTTTACTTTTCCCAATTAAAAACAACACAGTCCCGCACATTTAAAGTGTAAACTTTATTTTGAAAGCCGAGTAACATCACGTTCTGTTTTCACGCCGCGTTTTTAAAGTCGTTTTTTACTTTTCCCAATTAAAAACCACAGTCCCGCACATTTAAAGTGTAAACTTTATTTTGAAAGCCGAGTAACATCACGTTCTGTTTTCACGCCGCGTTTTTTAAGTCGTTTTTTACTTTTCCCAATTAAAAACAACACAGTCCCGCACATTTAAAGTGTAAACTTTATTTTGAAAGACGAGTAACGTAACGTTTTGTTTTCACGCCGCGTTTTTAAAGTCGTTTTTTTTTTACTTTTCCCCCCGGGTTAAAAACCACAGTCCCGCACATTTAAAGTGTAAACTTTATTTTTATTTTAAAGCCGAGTAACATCACGTTCTGTTTTGACTCCGCGTTTTTAAAGTCGTTTTTACTTTCCCCAATTAAAAACAACACAGTCCCGCACATTTAAAGTGTAAACTTTATTTTTATTTTGAAAGCCGAGTAACATCACGTTGTGTTTTCACGCCGCGTTTTTAAAGTCGTTTTTACTTTCCCCAATTAAAAACCACAGTCCCGCACATTTAAAGTGTAAACTTTATTTTTATTTTGAAAGCCGAGTAACGTAACGTTTTGTTTTCACGCCGCGTTTTTAAAGTCGTTTTTTTTACTTTTTCCCCCCGGGTTAACCAAACACCCCGCAGTAAATACAAATAAAAAGGTGTACTTGAAAAACAACGGTTTTAATTTAAAGTGCACTAAAAAAAAGCTAATGACTCCGATTGTACAGCTGGAAGTGGACGACATCTCCATTGCAAACACAGGAATTAAGTTTTTAATCATTTTATTTCTTCGTTTAATTTACCGTCGAAGTCGTTGACGCGGGAGCGGGGCGACTTCTTCTTGGGCGAGGCGATTCCAGCGTTTAACCACCGTGGCGGCGTTTGTGAACTAGCCAAAACAGGGGGGGGGGTCCCCCTGCAGGGTGGCCTGGTAGGAACATTGGAATTGAGCGCAATTTTCTGACATTGTTATACTTCCAAATGTTGGGTGTAATGAAGACGCATCGAGTCTCTGCGCTGTCTGTGGCTGATTTTGCACCCCGACAGCGCGAGATTTCACTTCGTTAAAGCATTGAAAAGGGGACGGGCGGACGGACGGACACATTAATCTATTGCAGGCTGGTACACTCGGTTTACAACTCCGTTCTTACCAGTGTCAAATGCCGACTCGACGAGCCGTCCGTACGAAATGCTAATCATTGCTTTGAAGGAACCAATGATAATTAACTGATCAAATTGATGCCGATTTTGATGGAAGGCGCGGCATTGTCGGCCGGATCCCGAGTAGGTGGCATCGATTGGGCAAACTGGAAATGTCGATGACGAGATTTGTTCGCAACGAGCATGGCAGTCAAGTTTAAGCACACAAGCTCCGCGTGAAAAACATTTTTTTTTACTTTGAAGCGGAGTAACGTCACGTTTCGTTTTCACGTCAAAAATTACCCCTCCATTCAAAACAACATTCCCACCTGCACAAGAAGTGCTTTTAAAAAAAAAATTCGACTTGAAGCTTTTCGCAACTGCAAGGACTCATCTTCTTTGGCTCTTTCGGCGAAAGGAACAGACTCGCTTGCGTCGCGGCCGAAACGTCGCGAGAGTTTCATCGTGTTAGTCCGTTGTTTCATTCTCATTCTACGTGGTGGTGACTTTACCGAAAGAGCCAAAGAAGATGCTTTTTTTTAAAAAAAAAACGTGTTTTTTTTTGTTTTTTTTAAGCGCCCTGCGTCAGCCGTTCCCCCATCACGCCCCCCCCCCCGCGCGTGCCCCCCCCCCCCAACTCAACAAAATCTGCGCCGGCTTCACCGCCACCGCCGCCACCCCCACTTAGCCGCTTGCAACCACGTGTGGTGTGGTGTGTGTGTGTTGACGGGGCTTCAGACCCACCGCGGTGTGACACTTTGCCTGTCATTACGACAGCGACCGCCACCAGTGGCAGCGGTAGCGGGGGTGGGTGCAGCATCATCAGGAGACAGCCACAGCTGGTGGAGAAATGTCTTCCTGTTGTGGTGGTGGGCGGCTGGGCGGTGTCTTTGCTGCGTAATCTCTGACCTGTGCGCCGTGGCGAACCTCGTGTACCGGACCATCGGGGCAAGTTCCTTACCCACACACACCAGCCTACACACACCCACACCAACCCACACACACACCCACACACACCAACCCACACACACAACCCACACACACACACTCACTCACCCACACATCCACACACCCACCCACACACCAACCCACACACACCAACCCACACACCAATCCACACACACCAACCCACACACACACAACCCACACACACCCACACACACCAACCTACACGCACAAACACACTCACCCGCCTACACACACCAACCCACACACAAACACCAACCCACACACAAACACCAACCCACCCACACACCCACCCACACCAACCTACACACACCAACCTACACACACCAACCCACACACAGCAACCCACACACAAACCCACACACAGAAACCCACGCACCAACCTACACACAAACCCACACACACCAACCCACACACACCAACTCACACACGCCAACCCACACACACCAACTCACACACACCAACTCACACACACCAACCCACACATCCACCCACACACCAACCTACACACACCAACCCACACACACCAACCCACACACCAACCCACCCACACACCCACACACCAACTCACACACACCAACCCACACACACCAACTCACACACTAACCCACACACACTAACCCACACACACCAAACCACACACCAACCCACACACACCAACCCACACACCAACCCACACACACACCAACCCACACACCCACCCACACACCAACTCGCACACACCAACCCACACACACCAACTCACACACTAACCCACACACACCAACCCACACACCAACCCACACACACACCAACCCACACACACACACCACCAACCCACACACCAACCCACACACACCACCCACACACACCACCCACACCCCCTTGGGGGTGACGCAATGATAGTTTAAATAAAAATGTTACAAAAACAACCATCTTAAATAGTGGGAACGTTTTATAATACACCACCCACACACCACCCACACCATCCACACCACCCACACACCATCCACACCGCCCCCACACACCACCCACACACCATCCACACCACCCACACCACCCACACACCATCCACACCACCCACACACCATCCACACCACCCACACAACATGCACA
Source organism: Petromyzon marinus (assembly GCF_048934315.1). Classification (NCBI taxonomy): domain Eukaryota; kingdom Metazoa; phylum Chordata; class Hyperoartia; order Petromyzontiformes; family Petromyzontidae; genus Petromyzon; species Petromyzon marinus. The sequence continues at coordinate 2,638,476 of NC_133749.1, read as the reverse complement.
CCACCCACACACCATCCACACCACTCACACACCATCCACACCACCCACACACCATCCACACCACCCACACACCATCCACACCACCCACACAACATGCACACCACCCACACACCATCCACACCACCCACACACCATTCACACCACCCACACACCATCCACACAACATGCACACCACCCACACACCATCCACACCACCCACACACCATCCACACCACCCACACAACATGCACACCACCCACACACCATCCACACCACCCACACACCATCCACACACCATCCACACCACCCACACACCGCCCACACCACCCACACACCGCCCACACCACCAACACACCGCCCCCACACCACCCACACCATCCACACACCATCCACCATCCACACCACCCACACACCGTCCACACCACCCACACCACCAACACACCACCCACACCACCAACACACCATCTACACCGTCCACACCATCCACACCACCCACACACCATCCACACACCGCCCCCGAAAGTTGAGAGAGAGAGACGGGGCGGATGGGAGCGTGAGATTGGGATAGCCATGTCTAGCTCGGCTCTGCTGAGGGGGTTGTGTGGGTAGCTGATGGATAGTTTGTGGTGAGGAGGGGCAGGTGGGTGGGTGGGTGGTCAGAGCGGTGGGTTAGAGGTAGAGTGGTGGGTGGGAGCTAGAAGGGTGGGTGGGTGGGTAGGAGGTAAAGTGGTTGGAGGGTAGGAGGTAGAGGGGTGGGTGGGAGGTAGTGGTGGGTGGGTGATAGAGGGGTAGATCCACAGATTCCCGTGTGTGTGTGTGTCTGTTAGTGTGTGTGTGCCTCTGTGTAGCAGTTAGCGCGCTCCGCTATGAACCTGACGACCCGGGTTCGATTCCCGCTCACGGCCAACACCAGTGACGATTATCTGAACCGGTCCCGGGCCTCCCCTAGGTCGACTCAGCCTCAAATGAGTACCTGGTGCAGTGTGTAAACATTGCCACTCGGGAGACAAAGGCGGTCGGGCGTGGTGCTGGCCACCCACCCCCTCGTGTACCGTTCCGGCCTTCATCGGTGCTCGCTAACAGCACTTGCCCCTACAGTCTGTTACAGGCTATATGGGGGATCTTTGTCTGTGTGTGATCCCTTCGTAATCTCAACCGACTCTCCCTATCACTACCTCCCGTGCCCACCAGTCCACTCACACCGCATGCAGCCTCCCCAACAATACAACTCATTAGTATTGTTAGAGCAATAATACAACTCATGAGTATTGTTAGAGCAATAATACAACTCATTAGTATTGTTAGAGCAATAATATAACTCATTAGTATTGTTAGAGCAATGATACAACTCATTAGTATTGTTAGAGCAATAATACAACTCATTAGTATTGTTAGAGCAATAATACAACTCATTAGTATTGTTAGAGCAATAATACAACTCATTAGTATTGTTAGAGCAGTAATACAACTCATTAGTATTGTTAGAGCAATAATATAACTCATTAGTATTGTTAGAACAATAATACAACTCATTAGTATTGTTAGAGCAATAATACAACTCATTAGTATTGCTAGAGCAATATAACAACTCATTAGTATTGTTAGAGCAACAATACAACTCATTAGTATTGTTAGAGCAATAATATAACTCATTAGTATTGTTAGAGCAATAATATAACTCATTAGTATTGTTAGAGTAATAATACAACTCATTAGTATTGTTAGAGCAACAATACAACTCATTAGTATTGCTAGAGCAATATAACAACTCATTAGTATTGTTAGAGCAACAATACAACTCATTAGTATTGTTAGAGCAACAATACAACTCATTAGTATTGTTAGAGTAATAATACAACTCATTAGTATTGTTAGAGCAATAATACAACTCATGAGTATTGTTAGAGCAATAATACAACTCATTAGTATTGTTAGAGCAATAATATAACTCATTAGTATTGTTAGAGCAATGATACAACTCATTAGTATTGTTAGAGCAATAATACAACTCATTAGTATTGTTAGAGCAATAATACAACTCATTAGTATTGTTAGAGCAATAATACAACTCATTAGTATTGTTAGAGCAGTAATACAACTCATTAGTATTGTTAGAGCAATAATATAACTCATTAGTATTGTTAGAACAATAATACAACTCATTAGTATTGTTAGAGCAATAATACAACTCATTAGTATTGCTAGAGCAATATAACAACTCATTAGTATTGTTAGAGCAACAATACAACTCATTAGTATTGTTAGAGCAATAATATAACTCATTAGTATTGTTAGAGCAATGATACAACTCATTAGTATTGTTAGAGTAATAATACAACTCATTAGTATTGTTAGAGCAATAATACAACTCATTAGTATTGCTAGAGCAATATAACAACTCATTAGTATTGTTAGAGCAACAATACAACTCATTAGTATTGTTAGAGCAATAATATAACTCATTAGTATTGTTAGAGCAATGATACAACTCATTAGTATTGTTAGAGCAATAATATAACTCATTAGTATTGTTAGAGCAATGATACAACTCATTAGTATTGTTAGAGCAATAATACAACTCATTAGTATTGTTAGAGCAATAATACAACTCATTAGTATTGTTAGAGCAATAATACAACTCATTAGTATTGTTAGAGCAATAATACAACTCATTAGTATTGTTAGAGCAGTAATACAACTCATTAGTATTGTTAGAGCAATAATACAACTCATTAGTGTTGTTAGAGCAATAACACAACTCATTAGTATTGTTAGAGTAATAATACAACTCATTAGTATTGTTAGAGTAATAATACAACTCAGTATTGTTAGAGCAATAATACAACTCATTAGTATTGTTAGAGCAATAATACAACTCATTAGTATTGCTAGAGCAATATAACAACTCATTAGTATTGTTAGAGCAACAATACAACTCATTAGTATTGTTAGAGCAATAATATAACTCATTAGTATTGTTAGAGCAATGATACAACTCATTAGTATTGTTAGAGTAATAATACAACTCATTAGTATTGTTAGAGTAATAATACAACTCAGTATTGTTAGAGCAATAATACAACTCATTAGTATTGTTAGAGCAATAATACAACTCATTAGTATTGCTAGAGCAATATAACAACTCATTAGTATTGTTAGAGCAACAATACAACTCATTAGTATTGTTAGAGCAATAATATAACTCATTAGTATTGTTAGAGCAATGATACAACTCATTAGTATTGTTAGAGCAATAATACAACTCATTAGTATTGTTAGAGCAATAATACAACTCATTAGTATTGTTAGAGCAATAATATAACTCATTAGTATTGTTAGAGCAATGATACAACTCATTAGTATTGTTAGAGCAATAATACAACTCATTAGTATTGTTAGAGCAATAATACAACTCATTAGTATTGTTAGAGCAATAACACAACTCATTAGTATTGTTAGAGTAATAATACAACTCATTAGTATTGTTAGAGTAATAATACAACTCAGTATTGTTAGAGCAATAATACAACTCATTAGTATTGTTAGAGCAATAATACAACTCATTAGTATTGCTAGAGCAATATAACAACTCATTAGTATTGTTAGAGCAACAATACAACTCATTAGTATTGTTAGAGCAATAATATAACTCATTAGTATTGTTAGAGCAATGATACAACTCATTAGTATTGTTAGAGTAATAATACAACTCATTAGTATTGTTAGAGTAATAATACAACTCAGTATTGTTAGAGCAATAATACAACTCATTAGTATTGTTAGAGCAATAATACAACTCATTAGTATTGCTAGAGCAATATAACAACTCATTAGTATTGTTAGAGCAACAATACAACTCATTAGTATTGTTAGAGCAATAATATAACTCATTAGTATTGTTAGAGCAATGATACAACTCATTAGTATTGTTAGAGCAATAATACAACTTATAATACAACTAATTATAATAATACAACTAATTATGATTGTTATAATACAACAATTTTTGTTATAATAAAAATTATTGTTATGATGTAAAAATACAAATTTCAAGGTTTAACAGAGGGGTTGGGGTTGAGCGGTGACGCAATCATGCCTGATGACGTCATCGCGGCCGGCGCGCGTCGTGACGTCACCGCTAAAAGGGACCCAGGGCGGTGACGTCACTGCGTTTTTCCCGTGATTGGGGGCGTGACGTCACCACGCACCCACGACCCCCCGCCCTCCCGCGCGCTTATCGGAATTCAGTGGAGGGGGGGGGTGTGTCCGTATGCGTAGTGACGTCACCGCGTGCGTGGTGACGTCTCCACGCATTCGGACCCGCGCGTTCGTAATTTAATCGTGTGGGGCGGGTAACGGGTCCGAATGCGTCGTGACGTCACCACGCACCCACGACCCCCACCCTCGCGCGCTCGTAATTTAATGGAGTGCGGGGAGGGGTGGTGTGCGACTGCGTGGTGACGTCACCACGTACGCGTGCGTGATGGCGTCATCACGCAACCCACCCCTATCACGTTCACTCGTCGGAATTAATGGTAGGGGGGTGGGGCGGAGAACGGTCGGAATACGTGGTGACGTCACCCCGCACACGAGAGGGAGAGAGGACGTGGTGACGTCACCACGCACACGGGAGCGCGTGAGGGAGGGGGGAGAGCGAGGACGTGGTGACGTCACCACGCACACGGAAGCGAGTGGGGGAGAGCGAGAACGTGGTGACGTCACCACGCACGGGAGCGCGAGAGAAAGGGGGGAGAGCGAGGACGTGGTGACGTCACCACGCACCCGGGTGAGGGAGAGGAGAGCGAGAACGTGGTGACGTCACCACGCACACGCGCGTGCGTGCTGACGTCGCCACGCACGCGGCGTCTTGTTTACCTGGCCCTTGAATCCTTAAGCGTTTCCACCACCAACCACAACCACCATCATCAACCACCACCATCATCACCATCATCATTACACACCACCACCATCAACCACCACCACCATCATCACACCACCACCATCATCACACACCACCACCATCATCACACACCACCACCCACCACCATCATCACACACCACCACCCACAACCAACCACCACCACAACCACCATCACACACCACCACCATCACACACCACCAACCACAACCACCACCATCATCACACACACCACCACCATCATCACACACCACTATCAACCACCACCGCCATCATCACACACCGCCATCATCATCACACACCACCACCCACAACCAACCACCACCACAACCACCATCACATACCATCACACACCACCATCACCCACCACCACCATCATCAACAACCACCAACCACAACCACCATCATCCACCACCATCATCACCCACCACCCACAACCACCACCATCACCCACCACCCCCATCACCCACCACCATCACCCACCACCCACAACCAAATACCACCACCATCATCCACCACCATCACATACCACCACAATCACCACCACCCACAACCACCACCATCACCCACAACAACCACCACCACCATAACATCCTCAGCTCCCGGGAGCGGGCGGACCCTTCGACTAAAACAAAACGAAAGGCGAAGGAGTGAGGAGTGAGTGAGGTGAGGAATGAGTGAGGAGTGAGTGAGGTGAGGAGTGGTGTGAGGTGAGGAATGAGGAATGAGTGAGGAGTGAGTGAGTGAAGGAGTAAGTGAGTGAGAGAGTGAAGGAGTGAGTGAGTGAAGGACTGAGTGAGTGACTGAGTGAGTGAGTGACTGAGTGAGTGAGTGACTGAGTGAGTGTGTGAGTGACTGAGTGAGTGACTGAGTGAGTGTGTGACTGACTGAGTGAGTGACTAAGTCGTTGAAGGAGTTGGTGAAGGAGTGAGTGACTGAGTGAGTGAGTGACTGAGTGAGTGAGTGGCTGAGTGAGTTACTGAGTGTGTGACTGACTGAGTGAGTGACTGAGTCGTTGAAGGAGTTGGTGAGTGAGTGGCTGAGTGACTGAGTGAGTGAAGGAGTCGGTGAAGGAGTTGGTGAAGGAGTCGGTGAAGGAGACATGCCGGGCTTCACGTACAAGTTGGCGGAGCGGCCTCGCCGCCGGATCGTCTGCCCCCTGTGCCACAAACCCATGCGAGAACCCGTCCAGATCTCAGCCTGTGGACACCGCTACTGTGACTCGTGTCTACAGCGATACCTCAGGTAAGGTGACTAAGTCACTCAGTCAGTCACTCACTCAGTCACCTAGTCAGTCACTCACTCAGTCACCTACTCAGTCATTCAGTCACTCAGTCAGACAGTCACTCAGTCACCTAGTCAGTCACTCAGTCACTCAATCAGTCACTCACTCAGTCACTCACTCAGTGATTAAGGGTGGTGAGTGACTGGTGGCTACTGTGACTCGTGTCTACAGCGATACCTCAGGTAAGGTGACTAAGTCACTCACTCAGTCACTCACTCAGTCAGTCACTCAGTCACTCACTCATTCAGTCACTCAGTCACTCACACACTCAGTCACTCACACACTCAGTCATTCAGTCACTCAGTCACTCACTCAGTCACTCAGTCAGTCATGAAGGGTGGTGAGTGACTGGTGGCTACTGTGACTCGTGTCTACAGCAATACCTCAGGTAAGGTGACTAAGGTTTAGTCACTCACTCAGTCACTCAGTCATTTTCTCAGTCAGTCAGTCACTCAGTCACTCAGTGATTCAGTCAGTCACTCACTCAGTCAGACAGTCACTCAGTCACTCAGTCATTAAGGGTGGTGAGTGACTGGTGGCTACTGTGACTCGTGTCTACAGCGATACCTCAGGTAAGGTTTAGTCACTCACTCAGTCACTCAGTCAGTCAGTCACTCACTCAGTCACTCACTCAGTCACCTAGTCAGTCACTCAGTCACTCAGTCACTCACTCAGTCACTCACTCAGTGATTAAGGGTGGTGAGTGACTGGTGGCTACTGTGACTCGTGTCTACAGCGATACCTCAGGTAAGGTGACTAAGTCACTCACTCAGTCACTCACTCAGTCACTCACTCAGTCACTCACTCAGTCACCTAGTCAGTCACTCACTCAGTCATTCAGTCAGTCACTCAGTCAGTCACTCAGTCAGTCACTCAGTGATTCAGTCAGTCACTCACTCAGTCACTCACTCAGTCAGACAGTCACTCAGTCACTCAGTCATTCAATCACTCACTCAGTCACTCAGTCAGTCACTCATTCAGTCACTCAGTCACTCACACACTCAGTCACTCACACACTCAGTCATTCAGTCACTCAGTCAGTCACTCACTCAGTCACTCAGTCAGTCATGAAGGGTGGTGAGTGACTGGTGGCTACTGTGACTCGTGTCTACAGCGATACCTCAGGTAAGGTGACTAAGTCACTCAGTCAGTCAGTCAGTCACTCAGTCAGTCACTCAATCAATCAGTCACTCACACACTCAGTCAGTCAGTCACTCAGTCAGTCACTCAGTCAGTCACTCACACACTCAGTCACTCAAACACTCAGTCACTCAGTCACTCACTCAGTCATTCAGTCACACACTCAGTCACTCATTCAGTCACTCAGTCAGACAGTCACTCAGTCATTCAATCACTCAGTCAGTCACTCAGTCAGTCAGTCACTCAGTCACTCAGTCATTCAGTCACTCAGTCAGACAGTCACTCAGTCAGTCACTCACACACTCAGTCACTCACACACTCGGTCAGTCACTCACTCACACACTCAGTCACTCACACACTCAGTCATTCAGTCACTCAATCAGACAGTCACTCAGTCAGTCACTCAGTCATTCAGGCACTCAGTCACTCACTCAGTCACTCAGTCACCTAGTCAGTCACTCAGTCAGTCACTCAGTCACTCAGTCATTAAGGGTGGTGAGTGACTGGTGGCTACTGTGACTCGTGCCTACAGCGATACCTCAGGTAAGGTGACTAAGGTTTAGTCACTCAGTCAGTCACTCAGTCAGTCACTCAGTCAGTCACTCAGTCAGTCACTCAGTCATTCAGTCAGTCACTCAGTCACTCACTCAGTCACTCAGTCACTCACTCAGTCACCTAGTCAGTCACTCACTCAGTCAGTCATTCAGTCAGTCACTCACTCAGTCACTCAGTCATTAAGGGTGGTGAGTGACTGGTGGCTACTGTGACTCGTGCCTACAGCGATACCTCAGGTAAGGTGACTAAGGTTTAGTCACTCACTCAGTCACTCACTCAGTCATTCAGTCACTCACTCAGTCACTCAGTCAGTCAGTCACTCAGTCACTCAGTCATTCAATCACTCAGTCAGACAGTCACTCAGTCAGTCACTCAGTCATTCAGTCAGTCACTCAGTCACTCACTCAGTCACCTAGTCAGTCAGTCACTCAGTCACTCACTCAGTCACCTAGTCAGTCAGTCAGTCACTCAGTCACTCACCCAGTGATTCAGTCACTCAGGCAGTCACTCATTCAGTCAGTCACTCACTCAGTCAGTCAGTCATTAAGGGTGGTGAGTGACTGGTGGCTACTGTGACTCGTGCCTACAGCGATACCTCAGGTAAGGTGACTAAGGTTTAGTCACTCACTCAGTCACTTACTCAGTCATTCAGTCACTCAGTAAGTCACTCAGTCACCTAGTCAGTCAGTCACTCAGTCACTCACTCAGTCACTCACCCAGTGATTCAGTCACTCAGTCAGTCACTCAGTCAGTCACTCACACACTCAGTCACTCAAACACTCAGTCACTCACACACTCAGTCATTCAGTCACTCAGTCAGACAGTCACTCAGTCAGTCACTCAGTCATTCAGTCAGTCACTCAGTCACTCACTCAGTCACTCAGTCACCTAGTCAGTCACTCAGTCACTCACTCAGTCACTCACTCAGTCACTCAGTCATTCAGTCAGTCATTCAGTCACTCAGTCACCTAGTCAGTCAGTCACTCACTCAGTCATGAAGGGTGGTGAGTGACTGGTGGCTACTGTGACTCGTGCCTACAGCGATACCTCAGGTAAGGTGACTAAGGTTTAGTCACTCACTCAGTCACTCAGTCATTCAGTCACTCACTCAGTCAGTCACTCACTCAGTCACTCAGTCACTCAGTCAGTCAGTCACTCAGTCAGACAGTCACTCAGTCACTCAGTCAGACAGTCACTCAGTCAGTCACTCAGTCATTGAGGGTGGTGAGTGACTGGTGGCCACTAACTCGTGCCTACAGCGATACCTCAGGTAACATTTAGTCACTCACTCAGTCACTCACTCAGTCACTCAGTCAGTCACTCAGTCATTTAGTCAGTCATTCAGTCACTCAGTCATTCACTCAGTCACTCACCCACTCAGTCACTCACACACTCAGTCACTCAGTCACCTAGTCAGTCAGATTGTCAGTCACTCACTCACCTAGTCAGTCACTCAGTCATTAATGGTGGTGAGTGACTGGTGGCTACTGTGACTCGTGCCTACAGCGATACCTCAGGTAAGGTGACTAAGGTTTAGTCACTCACTCAGTCACTTACTCAGTCATTCAGTCACTCAGTAAGTCACTCAGTCACCTAGTCAGTCAGTCACTCAGTCACTCACTCAGTCACTCACCCAGTGATTCAGTCACTCAGTCAGTCACTCAGTCAGTCACTCACACACTCAGTCACTCAAACACTCAGTCACTCACACACTCAGTCATTCAGTCACTCAGTCAGACAGTCACTCAGTCAGTCACTCAGTCATTCAGTCAGTCACTCAGTCACTCACTCAGTCACTCAGTCACCTAGTCAGTCACTCAGTCACTCACTCAGTCACTCACTCAGTCACTCAGTCATTCAGTCAGTCATTCAGTCACTCAGTCACCTAGTCAGTCAGTCACTCACTCAGTCATGAAGGGTGGTGAGTGACTGGTGGCTACTGTGACTCGTGCCTACAGCGATACCTCAGGTAAGGTGACTAAGGTTTAGTCACTCACTCAGTCACTCAGTCATTCAGTCACTCACTCAGTCAGTCACTCACTCAGTCACTCAGTCACTCAGTCAGTCAGTCACTCAGTCAGACAGTCACTCAGTCACTCAGTCAGACAGTCACTCAGTCAGTCACTCAGTCATTGAGGGTGGTGAGTGACTGGTGGCCACTAACTCGTGCCTACAGCGATACCTCAGGTAACATTTAGTCACTCACTCAGTCACTCACTCAGTCACTCAGTCAGTCACTCAGTCATTTAGTCAGTCATTCAGTCACTCAGTCATTCACTCAGTCACTCACCCACTCAGTCACTCACACACTCAGTCACTCAGTCACCTAGTCAGTCAGATTGTCAGTCACTCACTCACCTAGTCAGTCACTCAGTCATTAATGGTGGTGAGTGACTGGTGGCTACTGTGACTCGTGCCTACAGCGATACCTCAGGTAAGGTGACTAAGGTTTAGTCACTCACTCAGTCACTCAGTCAGTCAGTCACTCAGTCAGTCACTCACTCAGTCATTCAGTCACTCAGTCAGACAGTCACTCAGTCAGTCATTCAGTCACTCACTCAGTCACTCACTCAGTCACCTAGTCAGTCAGTCACTCAGTCACTCAGTCACTCACTCAGTCATTAAGGGTGGTGAGTGACTGGTGGCTACTGTGACTCGTGCCTACAGCGATACCTCAGGTAAGGTGACTAAGGTTTAGTCACTCACTCACTCAGTCAGTCACTCAGTCAGTCACTCAGTCATTCAGTCAGTCACTCAGTCACTCACTCAGTCACTCAGTCACCTAGTCAGTCAGTCACTCAGTCACTCACTCAGTCATTAAGGGTGGTGAGTGATTGGTGGCTACTGTGACTCGTGCCTACAGCGATACCTCAGGTAAGGTGACTAAAGGTTTAGTCACTCAGTCACTCACTCACTCAGTCAGACAGTCACTCAGTCAATCACTCAGTCACTCAGACAGTCAGTCACTCAGTCACTCAGTCAATCATTAAGGGTGGTGAGTGACTGGTGGCTACTGTGACTCGTGTCTACAGCGATACCTCAGGTAAGGTGACTAAGGTTTAGTCACTCACTCAGTCACTCACTCAGTCACTCAGTCAGTCACTCAGTCACTCACTCAGTCAGTCATTAAGGGTGGTGAGTGACTGGTGGCTACTGTGACTCGTGTCTACAGCGATACCTCAGGTAAGGTGACTAAAGTTTAGTCAGTCACTCAGTCAGTCACTCACTCCGTCACTCAATCAATCACTCAGTCAGTCACTCACTCAGTCACTCAGTCAGTCACTCAGTCAGTCATTTAGTCAGTCAGTCACTCAGTCAATCATTCAGTCACTCACTCAGTCATTCAGTCACTCAGTTAGTCACTCAGTCATTAAGGGTGGTGAGTGACTGGTGGCTACTGTGACTCCTGTCTCCAGCGATACCTCAGGTAAGGTTTAGTCACTCACTCAGTCACTCAGTCAGTCATTCACTCAGTCATTTAGTCAGTCAGTCACTCAGTCACTCACTCAGTCACTCAGTCATTTAGTCATTCAGTCACTCAGTCATTCAGTCAGTCATTTAGTCACTCAGTCAGTCACTCAGTCATCTAGTCACTCAGTCAGTCACTCAGTCAGTCATTTAGTCAATCAGTCATTTAGTCACTCAGTAACTCATTCAGTCACTCAGTCATTTAGTCATTAAGGGTGGTGAGTGACTGGTGGCTACTGTGACTCGCGCCTGCAGCGATACCTCAGGTAGGGTGACTGAAGTTTAGTCACTCGGTCAGTCACTCAGTCATTTAGTTACTCATTCAGTCATTCAGTCAGTCATTTAGTCAGTGAATCACTCAGTCATTTAGTCACTCAGTCACTCATTTAGTCAGTCACTCACTCAGTCATTTAGTCACTCATTTAGTCACTCAGTCACTCATTTAGTCACTCATTAAGGGTGGTGAGTGTGCGTTGATAATTACCTTAGGAGAGTGCATGGTGAGTGACGATCTCCTGCGTACCAGGCGAGGTAGTCAACATCTCACAGGGTCTGGGATCGAACCCACGACCTCCTGCGGACCAGGCGAGGTCGTCAACATCTCACAGGGTCCGGGATCGAACCGACGACCTCCTGTAGACCAGGCGAGATAGTCAACATCTCACAGGGTCCGGGATCAAACCCACGACCTCCTGCGTACCAGGCGAGGTAGTCAACATCTCACTGGGTCCGGGATCGAACTCACAACCTCCTGTAGACCAGGCGAGGTAGTCAACATCTCACAGGGTCTGGGATCGAACCCACGACCTCCTGCGTACCAGGCGAGGTAGTCAACATCTCACAGGGTCCAGGATCGAACCCACGACTTCCTGCGTACCAGGCGAGGTAGTCAACATCTCACAGGGTCCGGGATCGAACCCATGACCTCCTGCGTACCAGGCGAGGTAGTCAACATCTCACAGGGTCCGGGATCGAACCCACGACCTCCTGCGTACCAGGCGAGGTAGTCAACATCTCACAGGGTCCGGGATCGAACCCACGACCTCCTGCGTACCAGGCGAGGTAGTCAACATCTCACAGGGTCCAGGATCGAACCCACGACCTCCTGCGCACCAGGCGAGTTAGTCAACATCTCACTGGGTCCGGGATCGAACCCACGATCTCCTGTAGACCAGGCGAGGTAGTCAACATCTCACAGGGTCCGGGATCGAACTCACAACCTCCTGTAGACCAGGCGAGGTAGTCAACATCTCTTAGGGTCCGTGATCGAACCCACGACCTACTGCGTACCAGGCGAGGTAGTCAACATCTCACAGGGTCCGGGATCCAACCCACGACCTCCTGCGTACCAGGCGAGTTAGTCAATATCTCACAGGGTCCGGGATCGAACCCACGACCTCCTGCGTACCAGGCGAGGTAGTCAACATCTCACAGGGTCCGGGATCGAACCCACGACCTCCTGCGTACCAGGCGAGGTAGTCAATATCTCACAGGGTCCGGGATCGAACCCACGACCTCCTGCGTACCAGGCGAGGTAGTCAACATCTCACAGGGTCCGGGATCGAACGCACGATCTCCTGTAGACCAGGCGAGGTAGCCAACATCTCTTAGGGTCCGTGATCGAACCCACGACCTCCTGCGTACCAGGCGAGGTAGTCAATTTCTCACAGGGTTCGGGATCGAACCCACGAACCTCCTGCGGACCAGGCGAGGTAGTCAACATCGATTTGAGTTTGAAATCGATGCATCGCTCAGCCCTTTGAGGCAATCTCCCGGGTTGCTTGAGCCTACCGCAGAAGTGTCCAAACCGGAATTGCCACAATTTTTTGTGTGGGTTCATTAGAACACCACTGTCACCGCCACGTGTGTGACTGTCACGTTGGCTGACTGTACCACGGCCATAGCCATGGAATTAACATTGGGGGTGGTCAAATCTTCCAGGGAGTCTTGGGGGGGGGGGGAGGGAGGAGGGAGTCCAAGCCCAGACAAACCCAAAAAAAAAATCTAACTTTGAAAACGAATTTCCTGCCTAAACTATAACAAAAATTCACCAACACATGGGATGGAACTTTTTTTTAATTGATTTAAAGCTTTCGTGACTGCAGGGATTCACATTCTTGGTTCTTTGGGTAAAGTCACCACCACGTTAGAAGGGAAACAATAAAATAATAAAAATATAAAACAATCAAATTGTAAAACAATAAAATTAGTATTCTTGGTTCTTTGGGTAAAGTCACCACCACGTAGAAGGGAAACAATAAAATAATAAAAATATAAAAAAATAAAATTATTATTCTTGGTTCTTCCGGTAAAGTCACCACCACGTAGAAAGGGAAACAATAAAATAATAAAAATATAAAGCAATACAATTTTTGTAAAACAATAAAATTATTATTCTTGGTTCTTCCGGTAAAGTCACCACCGCGTAGAAGGGAAACAATAAAAAATATAAAACAATAAAATTATTGTAAAACAATAAAATTATTATTCTTGGTTCTTTGGGTAAAGTCACCACGTAGAAGGGAAACAATAAAATAATAAAAATATAAAACAATAAAATTATTGTAAAACAATAAAATTATTATTCTTGGTTCTTTGGGTAAAGTCACCACGTAGAAGGGAAACAATAAAATAATAAAAATATAAAACAAAATTATTGTAAAACAATAACATTATTATTCTTGGTTCTTCCGGTCAAGTCACCACCGTGTAGAAGGGAAACAATAAAAAATATAAAAAATAAAATTATTGTAAAACAATAAAATTATTATTCTTTGTTCTTTCGGTAAAGTCACCACGTAGAAAGGAAACATTAAAATAATAAAAATATAAAGCAATAAAATTATTGTAAAACAATAAAATTATTATTCTTGGTTCTTTCGGTAAAGTAACCACGTAGAAGGGAAACAATAAAATAATAGAAATATAAAACAATAAAATTATTATTCTTGGTTCTTTGGGTAAAGTCACCACCACGTAGAAGGGAAACAATAAAATAATAAAAACATAAAGCAATAAAATTATTGTACAACAAAATTATTATTCTTGGTTCTTCCGGTAAAGTCACCACGTAGAAGGAAAATAATAAAATAATAAAAATATTAAACAATAAAAATGTTATTCTTGGTTCTTTGGGTAAAGTCACCACCACGTAGAAGGGAAACAATAAAATAATAAAAATATAGAACAATAAAATTATTGTAAAACAATAAAATTATTATTCTTGGTTCTTTCAGTAAAGTCATCACGTAGCACGTAGAAGGGAAACAATAAAATAATTAAAATATAAAGCAATAAAATTATTGTAAAACAATAAAATTATTATTCTTGGTTCTTTCGGTAAAGTCACCACGTAGAAGGGAAACAATAAAATAATAAAAATATAAAAAATCAAATTATTGTAAAAGAATATAATTATTTTGATTTAAAGCTTTCGTGACTGCAGTAATTCATATTCTTAGTTTTTCGGTAAAGTCACGTTGAAGAGAAACAACAAAATAACAAAATATATATAAAACAATAAAAAATTCTCACGACGTTTCGACCATAACTCAAACGGTCATCATCAGGTGTGTCGGTTTGCATAAATTTATTTTGAAAACGGCATATTTATTTATATATATAAAAATAACGTTTGCGTCACGCGCAACGATGGCAGTTTGCCAGGACTAGTCCATCTATTTTTTGAAAAGAGGAGGGGGGAGACGAAATTTGTTTTTATGTATGCTGTCTGAAAGGCACTGTAAGCGTGAACAATCAATCAAGAACTGAAATGATTTATCAAATCTTTCCAATGATTGCTAAGATAGAATCCATCTTCTCGGTTGAAATTGTCTCTGTGTTTGTATATGTGGATAGCCTCATGAACGAATCTCTCATGGAAGCCAGATGGCTTACAAAGAACCTCCGTCTTGGAAAAGTCAATGGCATGTGAGCCTACTGAATTAGAACAATGATCTGCTACGGCCGAGGTGTTGGTCCTACCGTGTTTAAGGTCTGCTTTATGTTCACGAATGCGGTCCGAGATATGGCGTTTGGTTTCTCCAATGTAACTACTACCACAGAGGCAACTTAGTTTGTAGACACCAGGGTATTGTATGTCCGGAATCACATCTTTTACAGACGGAACCAGATCACGGATTTTATGTAATGTGTTGAAACGGACCTGGATCTTGTGTTTATTCAAGATTTTGGAGATCTTTTTTGTGATCCCAGCAATGTAGGGTAAAGTGATGGTTTTGAAAGGCTCCTCAAGAGGGTTCTTCTTCATGGTTTGAGTGATAGCTTTGCGGATTGTATAGTCGGAGTAACCATTAGCCCTAAGAGCTTGGTGTACGTGCTTGAGTTCACTGCTTATGTGTTCCTGGTCGGATATGCATTGGGCTCTATGATACAGAGTCTTGATGAGAGAATTCTTCTGTGATGGATGGTGGTGGGAATCCGGTTTCAGATAAGCATCCGTATGGGTAGCTTTCCTGTAGACAGAGTGGCTCATTGAACCATCAGGTCTCTTTTTAATTAGGACATCCAAAAAAGGTATCTTGCCATCTATTTCGACTTCCATGGTAAATCTGATGGCTGGGTGTATGGAATTGATGTGGTCGAAGAATTTGTCTAGAGCAGGCCGGCCATGTGGCCAGATGACAAAAGTGTCATCCACGTACCTCTTCCATAAGGTTGGGCGCAGAGTGGCAGTCTGGATGGCGTCAGTCTCAAATTTCTCCATGAAAATGTTAGCTATAACTGGAGAAAGGGGGGAGCCCATTGGGGTGCCCTCAGTTTGTTTGTAGAAAGTTCCATTCCAAGTGAAGTATGTATTGGTTAAACAGTGTCTCACCAGGGGGGGTACCTCAGTGTTTAGTCCTTGATGAACCAAGTCTTCAATGATTGCAATGGTGTCAGGTACAGGAACCTTGGTGAATAAGGAAACTACATCAAAACTGACAAGCAGGTCGTCTGGGGACAGGGAAATACCCTTGATTGTTGATACCAGGTGAGTAGAATTTTGTACCGCAGAGGTGGTCTTTCCAGTGAAAGGACGCAGGATTTCAGACAAAAAACGAGCTAGTTTGTAGGTGGGGGAGCTGATAGTAGAGACTATGGGACGAAGAGGTGTATCAACTTTATGTATTTTTGGTAAGCCGTATAATCTTGGTGGCCTGGCAGCAGAAGGTTTCAACGAAAACTGTTTAGATTGATCAATTAATGCGGTTGAATCAGAAATTATTTTGTTGGTTTGTGTGACGAGGCTGTTGGTGGGATCTCTTCTATCTTAGCAATCATTGGAAAGATTTGATAAATCATTTCAGTTCTTGATTGATTGTTCACGCTTACAGTGCCTTTCAGACAGCATACATAAAAACAAATTTCGTCTCCCCCCTCCTCTTTTCAAAAAATAGATGGACTAGTCCTGGCAAACTGCCATCGTTGCGCGTGACGCAAACGTTATTTTTATATATATAAATAAATATGCCGTTTTCAAAATAAATTTATGCAAACCGACACACCTGATGATGACCGTTTGAGTTATGGTCGAAACGTCGTGAGAATTTTTTATTGTTTTATATATATTTTGTTATTTTGTTGTTTCTCTTCAACGTGACTTTACCGAAAAACTAAGAATATGAATTACTGCAGTCACGAAAGCTTTAAATCAAAATTTAATCGCCTCTACGGGGAGGGTTTTCACATAACTTTAAGATCTTTCAACAAACTCCGGGATAAGAAAGCTCAGCTGATCGAGTCTCTCACCTTCCTGAAGAGATGCCGCGACTCTGGGGTAATACCAATCGCATTTACACTCACCTCTGCTACTGTAACTTCTTCTAATGCGAAACGAATTCTTTTCAAAACTAGCTTAGCTCTTATCTCAGAAAAAATCAGACTTATACGCACAGAACTAGATCAGTTAGACAAGACACTCTACAAATCACACTTATCATTGACGGCAATAATGTCCACATCGGATTGGGAACATGTAGACAATATGACTGCCTCTTCAGCTGCTACTATGTCGACCAAATGTAAGGAAAACCTGATTTCCAAATTTAACCTCCTCTTAAACAAAAGACCGGACCCACACACCAAAAAGTTAGACGTTAATAAAGTCGTAATTAATCGCAGTAACAGTTCTATTTCCGATGGTCTGAAATCCGTTTTAGCTAAAGGTCTAAACTTTGCAGTCACACCTAAACACATACCAGTTAATGATATAATTGCCCAAGTAGACGTTGCTCTCAGGGGCCTGGGTCACATCGCTGCAGACGTAGCAAGATCTGAAATCGCTGCAACCCTCAAAAACGCTAAGATGCCAGCTAGCAACCTCAGCAAAGATGAGCGTTTTGAATTATATAAATTAAAAAAGAGGAATGATATTGTAGTTCTCTCAGCTGACAAAGGCAATGCTACTGTTATCATGGATAAAATAGAATACAACAACAAAATTAAAGAATTACTCGACGATGGTAGTTATACAAAAATAAAAAGAGATCCCACCAACAGCCTCGTCACACAAACCAACAAAATAATTTCTGATTCAACCGCATTAATTGATCAATCTAAACAGTTTTCGTTGAAACCTTCTGCTGCCAGGCCACCAAGATTATACGGCTTACCAAAAATACATAAAGTTGATACACCTCTTCGTCCCATAGTCTCTACTATCAGCTCCCCCACCTACAAACTAGCTCGTTTTTTGTCTGAAATCCTGCGTCCTTTCACTGGAAAGACCACCTCTGCGGTACAAAATTCTACTCACCTGGTATCAACAATCAAGGGTATTTCCCTGTCCCCAGACGACCTGCTTGTCAGTTTTGATGTAGTTTCCTTATTCACCAAGGTTCCTGTACCTGACACCATTGCAATCATTGAAGACTTGGTTCATCAAGGACTAAACACTGAGGTACCCCCCCTGGTGAGACACTGTTTAACCAATACATACTTCACTTGGAATGGAACTTTCTACAAACAAACTGAGGGCACCCCAATGGGCTCCCCCCTTTCTCCAGTTATAGCTAACATTTTCATGGAGAAATTTGAGACTGACGCCATCCAGACTGCCACTCTGCGCCCAACCTTATGGAAGAGGTACGTGGATGACACTTTTGTCATCTGGCCACATGGCCGGCCTGCTCTAGACAAATTCTTCGACCACATCAATTCCATACACCCAGCCATCAGATTTACCATGGAAGTCGAAATAGATGGCAAGATACCTTTTTTGGATGTCCTAATTAAAAAGAGACCTGATGGTTCAATGAGCCACTCTGTCTACAGGAAAGCTACCCATACGGATGCTTATCTGAAACCGGATTCCCACCACCATCCATCACAGAAGAATTCTCTCATCAAGACTCTGTATCATAGAGCCCAATGCATATCCGACCAGGAACACATAAGCAGTGAACTCAAGCACGTACACCAAGCTCTTAGGGCTAATGGTTACTCCGACTATACAATCCGCAAAGCTATCACTCAAACCATGAAGAAGAACCCTCTTGAGGAGCCTTTCAAAACCATCACTTTACCCTACATTGCTGGGATCACAAAAAAGATCTCCAAAATCTTGAATAAACACAAGATCCAGGTCCGTTTCAACACATTACATAAAATCCGTGATCTGGTTCCGTCTGTAAAAGATGTGATTCCGGACATACAATACCCTGGTGTCTACAAACTAAGTTGCCTCTGTGGTAGTAGTTACATTGGAGAAACCAAACGCCATATCTCGGACCGCATTCGTGAACATAAAGCAGACCTTAAACACGGTAGGACCAACACCTCGGCCGTAGCAGATCATTGTTCTAATTCAGTAGGCTCACATGCCATTGACTTTTCCAAGACGGAGGTTCTTTGTAAGCCATCTGGCTTCCATGAGAGATTCGTTCATGAGGCTATCCACATATACAAACACAGAGACAATTTCAACCGAGAAGATGGATTCTATCTTAGCAATCATTGGAAAGATTTGATAAATCATTTCAGTTCTTGATTGATTGTTCACGCTTACAGTGCCTTTCAGACAGCATACATAAAAACAAATTTCGTCTCCCCCCTCCTCTTTTCAAAAAATAGATGGACTAGTCCTGGCAAACTGCCATCGTTGCGCGTGACGCAAACGTTATTTTTATATATATAAATAAATATGCCGTTTTCAAAATAAATTTATGCAAACCGACACACCTGATGATGACCGTTTGAGTTATGGTCGAAACGTCGTGAGAATTTTTTATTGTTTTATATATATTTTGTTATTTTGTTGTTTCTCTTCAACGTGACTTTACCGAAAAACTAAGAATATATAATATAATTATTATTCTTGGTTCTTTGGGTAAAGTCACCACGTAGAAGGGAAACAATAAAATAAAATTATTGTAAAAGAATATAATTATTATTCTTGGTTCTTTAGGTAAAGTCACCACGTGGAAGGGAAACAATAAAATAATAAAAATATATAAAACAATAAAATTATTATTCTTGGTTCTTTGGGTAAAATCACCACCACGTAGAAGGGAAACAATAAAATAATAAAAATATAAAACAATAAAATTATTATTCTTGGTTCTTTGGGTAAAGTCACCACCACGTAGAAGGGAAACAATAAAATAATACAAATATATAAAACAATAAAATTATTATTCTTGGTTCTTTCGGTAAAGTCACCACCACGTAGATAGGGAAACAATAAAATAATAAAAATATATAAAACAATAAAATTATTCTTGGTTCTTTCGGTAAAGCCACCACCACGTAGAAGGGAAACAATAAAATAATAAAAATATAAAACAATAAAATTATTATTCTTGGTTCTTTGGGTAAAGTCACCACGTAGAAGGGAAACAATAAAATAATAAAAATATAAAACAATAAAATTTTTGTAAAACAATAAAATTATTATTCTTGGTTATTTGGGTAAAGTCACCACCACGTAGAAGGGAAACAATAAAATAATAAAAATATATAAAACAATAAAATTATTATTCTTGGTTCTTTCGGTAAAGTCACCACCACGTAGATAGGGAAACAATAAAATAATAAAAATATATAAAACAATAAAATTATTATTCTTGGTTCTTTCGGTAAAGTCACCACCACGTAGAAGGGAAACAATAAAATAATAAAAATATAAAACAATAAAATTATTATTCTTGGTTCTTTGGGTAAAGTCACCACGTAGAAGGGAAACAATAAAATAATAAAAATATAAAGCAATAAAATTATTGTAAAGCAATAAAATTATTATTCTTGGTTATTTGGGTAAAGTCACCACCACGTAGAAGGGAAACAATAAAATAATAAAAATATATAAAACAATAAAATTCTCCAGCAAATGTTTCTCGCTGTGTTTTTTTTCCACACCTGATGATGATTGCAATCATCAGACAATCATCATGATGATTGCAACACCAAGCAATCATCATGATGATGATTGCTTGGTATTGCAGTCGAAACGTCGTGAGAATTTTAGTTTTACATTTTTATTATTTTATTGATTCCCTTCTTACGCGGTGACTTTATCGAAATAACCAAGAATACACGGGAGATGGCCTTTGTATTTATTTTGTGCAATAATGTCTTAGAGTTTTATTGTATTTCCATTTGCCCCGTCATTTATTTGTATTAGCATTCACTGTTTCATTGTATGTAATGGCAGAGCTTATGGATGTATAAAGTACAACTCGTAACCACAATCATCTCAACAGAAGTCCACGTATTGTGACGAAGGTTTAGCAAATTGTTGATTTTATTTACATAACATAGCAGTTATTATTACTTTATTTTTTTTATAGAAATATATTCGGGAGAGGGGGGAGGGGAGGGTGGGAGGTGTTTTGAGTATATTTGAATATTGGTTGTAGGAATGTGTCCCAATAAATATGTAATTATGGCCTTGCATTGTACATGCGAATTATGGCAGTCATCATCACACAATCATTGAGCTGTTACAAACCAAACGCGATGGGGTTAGTTCAGGACGTAGTTGGCTTTCGCCACGAAAATATCATCCATACGGAGAGGTGTTTTTGGGTTAGCGTGAATGTGTCAAAGTTGTGTCGTAAAAACCCTCCACCACCCGGCACAGCCAACTAGTAAGGGTTGTCACGTAAACAGAGACTCGTAGAGAGACACAGAGACTCACAGAGACTCATAGAGATACACAGAGATACACAGAGATACACAGAGACTCATGGAGACACAGAGACTCATGGAGATACACAGAGACACACAGAGATACACAGACTATAGAGATACACAGAGACTCATAGAGATACACAGAGACCCATAGAGACACACAGAGACTCATAGAGATACACAGAGACCCATAGAGACACACAGAGACCCATAGAGATACACAGAGACCCATAGAGATACACAGAGACTCATAGAGATACACAGAGACTCATAGAGATACACAGAGACCCATAGAGACACACAGAGACCCATCGAGACACAGAGACCCATAGAGACACACAGAGACTCATAGAGATACACAGAGACTCAGAGATACACAGATACTCATGGAGACACAGAGACTCATGGAGACACAGAGACTCATAGAGATACACAGAGACCCATAGAGACACACAGAGACCCATCGAGACACAGAGACTCATAGAGTTACACAGACTCATAGATATACACAGAGACACAGAGACCCACAGATACACAGAGACCCACAGAGATACACAGAGACCCATAGAGATACACAGAGACCCATAGAGATACACAGAGACACACAGAGACCCACAGATACACAGAGATACACAGAGACCCATAGAGATACACAGAGACCCATAGAGATACACAGAGACACACAGAGACCCACAGATACACAGAGATACACAGAGACCCATAGAGATACACAGAGACCCATAGAGATACACAGAGACTCATAGAGATACACAGACTAATAGAGATACACAGACCCATAGAGATACACAGAGACCCATAGAGATATACAGAGACCCATAGGGATACACATAGACTCAGAGATACACAGAGACTCAGAGATATACAGAGACCCATAGAGATACACAGACTAATAGAGACACACAGAGACCCATAGAGATACACATAGACTCATAGAGATACACAGATACCCATAGAGATACACAGAGACTCATAGAGACACTCAGAGACCCATAGAGACACTCAGAGACCCATAGAGACACTCAGAGACCCATAGAGACACACAGAGACCCATAGAGATACACAGAGACTCATAGATGAAACTAAAACTAAACTATCGAACCCACGACCTCCTGCGTACCAGGCGAGGTAGTCAACATCTCCTAGCCATCTTCACTTAGAGCAAAGTGTTTACACAATCCATGAGTTATCTCACCTCGCCACACAGAATCAACTTCCCACCCACTTACCCACCCACTCACCATCCCACCCACTCACCCACCCACTCACCCACCCACCCACTCACCCACCCACTCACCATCCCACCCACTCACCCACCCACCCGCTCACCCACCCACCCACTCACTCACCCACCCACTCACCCACTCACTCACCCACTCACCCACCCACTCAACCACTCACTCACTCACTCACCCACTTACTCACTCTTCCACTCACACACTCTCACTCACACACTCACTCAACCACTCACCCACTCACTCACTTGCTCACTCACCCACCCACTCACTATCCCACCCACCCACTCACCCACCCACTCACCCACCCACTCACCCACTCACTCACTCACCCACTCACTCACTCACCCACTCACTCACTCACCCACTTACTCACTCTTCCACTCACTCACACACTCACACCCTCACTCACACACTCACTCACCCACCCACTCCCCCACCCACCCCTGTGACCCTTGTGACCCCTGTGTCCGTCCCCTGTGACCCCTGTGACCCCTGTGACCTCTGTGTCCCCTGTGACCCCTGTGACCTCTGTGACCCCTGTGTCCCCTGTGACCTCTGTGACCCCTGTGACCCCTGTGCCCCCTGTGTTGACAGTGAGGGGATCTTCAAGTGCCCTGAGGACAGACTTCCTCTGGAGTATGCCACGGTGAACAACACTACCACACAGCTCCCCCCCTCTCACCTACCCCTCTCACCTACCCCCTCTCATCTACCCCCCCTCTCATCTACCCCTCTCACCTACCCCCTCTCATCTACCCCCCCTCTCATCTACCCCTCTCACCTACCCCCTCTCATCTACCCCCCCTCTCATCTACCCCTCTCATCTACCCCCTCTCATCTACCCCCTCTCATCTACCCCTCTCATCTACCCCTCCCTCTCATCTACCCCCCTCTCATCTACCCCCTCTCATCTACCCCCTCTCATCCACCCCTCTCTCATCTACCCCCCTCTCATCTACCCCCTCTCATCTACCCCCTCTCATCTACCCCCCTCTCATCTACCCCCCCTCTCATCTACCCCCTCTCATCTACCCCTCTCATCTACCCCTCCTTCTCATCTACCCCCCTCTCATCTACCCCTCCTCTCATCTACCCCTCCCTCTCATCTACCCCACTCTCATCTACCCCCCCTCTCATCTACCCCCCCTCTCATCTACCCCCTCTCATCTACCCCTCTCATCTACCCCTCTCATCTACCCCCCCTCTCATCTACCCCTCCCTCTCATCTACCCCCCCTCTCATCTACCCCCCCCCTCTTCTACCCCTCTCTTCTACCCCTCTCATCTACCCCCTCTCATCTACCCCCCTCTCATCTACCCCTCTCACCTACCCCCTCTCATCTACCCCCACCTCTCATCTACCCCTCCCTCTCATCTACCCCCCCTCTCATCTACCCCTCTCTTCTACCCCTCTCATCTACCCCCTCTCATCTACCCCCCCTCTCATCTACCCCCCCTCTCATCTACCCCTCTCACCTACCCCCTCTCATCTACCCCCCCTCTCATCTACCCCTCCCTCTCATCTACCCCCCCTCTCATCTACCCCTCTCATCTACCCCTCTCACCTACCCCCTCTCATCTACCCCCTCTCATCTACCCCCCTCTCATCTACCCCTCTCATCTACCCCTCTCTTCACCCCCTCTCATCTACCCCCTCTCATCTACCCCCTCTCATCTACCCCCCTCTCATCTACCCCCCTCTCATCTACCCCTCTCATCTACCCCTCCCTCTCATCTTCTCTCCCGTCTGGTAGTGGTTGTTGTGGTTGTGATGATTGTTGTTGTTGTGGTTGTTGTGGATGTTGTGGTTGTGGTGGTGGTAGTAGTTGTTGTGGTGATTGTGTTAGTGGTTGTAGTGGTGGTGGTAGTATTTGTGATGGTTGTAGTTGTAGTTGTGGTGGTAATGGTGGTGGTAGTATTTATGATGGTTGTTGTTGTGATTGTTGTAGATTTTCCCGGACCCTGAGCTAGAGAGTGAGCTAGATAGTGATTGTGGTGGTGGTGGTAGTAGTTGTGATGGTTGTTGTTGTTGTGGTTGTTGTGGTGATTGTGGATGTTGTGGTTGTGGAGGTGGTAGTAGTTGTTGTGGTGATTGTGTTAGTGGTTGTAGTGGTGGTGGTAGTATTTGTGATGGTTGTTGTTGTAGTTGTGGTGGTAATGGTGGTGGTAGTATTTATGATGGTTGTTGTTGTTGTGATTGTTGTAGATTTTCCCGGACCCTGAGCTAGAGAGTGAGCTAGATAGTGATTGTGGTGGTGGTGGTAGTAGTTGTGATGGTTGTTGTTGTGGTTGTTATTGTTGTTGTAGATTTTCCCGGACCCTGAGCTAGAGAGTGAGCTAGATAGTTATTGTGGCGGTAGTGGTGGTGGTAGTGGTGGTAGTAGTTGTGATGGTTGTTGTTGTGGTTGTTGTTGTGATTGTTGTAGATTTTCCCGGACCCTGAGCTAGAGAGTGAGCTAGAGAGTGATTGTGGTGGTGGTAGTAGTTGTGATGGTTGTTGTTGTGGTTGTTGTTGTTGTAGATTTTCCCGGACCCTGAGCTAGAGAGTGAGCTAGACAGTGATTGTGGTGGTGGTGGTGGTAGTGGTGGTAGTATTTGTGATGGTTGTTGTGATTGTTGTAGATTTTCCCGGACCCTGAGCTAGAGAGTGAGCTAGATAGTGATTGTGTTGGTGGTGGTGGTGGTAGTGGTGGTAGTAGTTGTGATGATTGTTGTTGTGGTTGATGTTGTTGTAGATTTTCCCGGACCCTGAGCTAGAGAGTGAGCTAGATAGTGATTGTGGTGGTGGTGGTAGTGGTGGTAGTAGTTGTGATGGTTGTTGTTGTGGTTGTTGTTGTTGTAGATTTTCCCGGACCCTGAGCTCAAGAGTGAGCTAGATAGTGATTGTGGTGGTAGTATTTGTGATGGTTGTGGTTGTTGTTGTTGTGATTGTCGATTTTCCCGGACCCTGAGCTAGAGAGTGATTGTTGTTGTGGTTGTTGTGATTGTTGTAGATTTTCCCGGACCCTGAGCTCGAGAGTGATTGTTGTTGTGGTTGTTGTTGTTGTTGTGATTGTTGTAGATTTTCCCGGACCCTGAGCTCGAGAGTGATTGTTGTTGTGGTTGTTGTTGTTGTTGTTGTGATTGTAGATTTTCCCGGACCCTGAGCTCGAGAGTGATTGTTGTTGTGGTTGTTGTTGTGATTGTAGATTTTCCCAGACCCTGAGCTCGAGAGTGATTGTTGTTGTGGTTGTTGTTGTTGTTGTGATTGTTGTAGATTTTCCCGGACCCTGAGCTCGAGAGTGATTGTTGTTGTGGTTGTTGTTGTTGTTGTTTTGATTGTTGTAGATTTTCCCGGACCCTGAGCTCGAGAGTGATTGTTGTTGTGGTTGTTGTTGTTGTTGTGATTGTAGATTTTCCCGGACCCTGAGCTCGAGAGTGATTGTTGTTGTGGTTGTTGTTGTTGTTGTGATTGTAGATTTTCCCGGACCCTGAGCTCGAGAGTGATTGTTGTTGTGGTTGTTGTTGTTGTTGTGATTGTAGATTTTCCCGGACCCTGAGCTCGAGAGTGATTGTTGTTGTGGTTGTTGTTGTTGTGATTGTTGTAGATTTTCCCGGACCCTGAGCTCGAGAGTGATTGTTGGTGTGGTTGTTGTTGTTGTTGTGATTGTTGTAGATTTTCCCGGACCCTGAGCTCGAGAGTGATTGTTGTTGTGGTTGTTGTTGTTGTGATTGTAGATTTTCCCGGACCCTGAGCTAGAGAGTGATTGTGGTGGTGGTAGTAGTTGTGATGGTTGTTGTTGTGGTGGTTGTTGTTGTTGTTGTTGTTGTGATTGTTGTAGATTTTCCCGGACCCTGAGCTCGAGAGTGATTGTGGTGGTGGTAGTAGTTGTGATGGTTGTTGTTGTGGTTGTTGTTGTTGTTGTGGTTGTTGTAGATTTTCCCGGACCCTGAGCTCGAGAGTGATTGTTGTTGTGGTTGTTGTTGTTGTTGTGATTGTTGTATATTTTCCCAGACCCTGAGCTCGAGAGTGAGCTAGATAGTGATTGTGGTGGTGGTGGTAGTGGTGGTAGTAGTTGTGATGGTTGTTGTGGTTGTTGTTGTTGTGGTGGTTGTTGTTGTAGATTTTCCCGGACCCTGAGCTAGAGAGTGAGCTAGACAGTGATTGTGGTGGTGGTGGTGGTAGTAGTTGTGATGGTTATTGTTGTTGTTGTGATTGTTGTAGATTTTCCCGGACCCTGAGCTCGAGAATGATTGTTGTTGTGGTTGTTGTTGTGGTTGTTGTTGTGGTTGTTGTTGTGATTGTTGTGATTGTTGTGATTGTAGATTTTCCCGGACCCTGAGCTCGAGAGTGATTGTTGTTGTTGTTGTTGTGATTGTTGTGGTTGTTGTTGTTGTTGTGATTGTTGTGATTGTTGTAGATTTTCCCGGACCCTGAGCTCGAGAGTGATTGTTGTTGTTGTTGTGATTGTTGTGATTGTTGTAGATTTTCCCGGACCCTGAGCTCGAGAGTGATTGTTGTTGTTGTTGTGATTGTTGTGATTGTTGTAGATTTTCCCGGACCTTGAGCTAGAGAGTGATTGTTGTTGTTGTTGTGATTGTTGTAGATTTTCCCGGACCCTGAGCTCGAGAGTGAGCTAGATAGTGATTGTGGTGGTGGTGGTGGTAGTGGTGGTAGTAGTTGTGATGGTTGTTGTTGTGGTTGTTGTTGTTGTTGTGGTGGTTGTTGTAGATTTTCCCGGACCCTGAGCTAGAGAGTGAGCTAGACAGTGATTGTGGTGGTGGTGGTGGTAGTAGTTGTGATGGTTGTTGTTGTTGTGATTGTTGTAGATTTTCCCGGACCCTGAGCTCGAGAGTGATTGTTGTTGTGGTTGTTGTTGTGGTTGTTGTTGTGGTTGTTGTTGTGATTGTTGTGATTGTTGTGATTGTTGTGATTGTAGATTTTCCCGGACCCTGAGCTCGAGAGTGATTGTTGTTGTTGTTGTGATTGTTGTGGTTGTTGTTGTTGTGATTGTTGTGATTGTTGTGATTGTTGTAGATTTTCCCGGACCCTGAGCTCGAGAGTGATTGTTGTTGTTGTTGTGATTGTTGTTGTGGTTGTTGTTGTTGTTGTGGTTGTTGTTGTGATTGTTGTGATTGTAGATTTTCCCGGACCCCGAGCTCGAGAGTGAGGTCTTGTCCCTGACTGTGCGCTGTGAGCATGGGGACAGTGGGTGTCGCTGGGTGGGACCCATCAGACTCATGCAGGTAACACTCACCACCTACTCACCACCTACTCACCACCTACTCACCACCTACTCACCACCTACTCACCACCACCTACTCACCACCTACTCACCACCTACTCACCACCTACTCACCACCACCACCTACTCACCACCTACTCACCACCTACTCACCAACACCACCTACCACCTACTCACCACCTACTCACCACCTACTCACCACCTACTCACCACCTACTCACCACCTACTCACCACCACCACCTACTCACCACCTACTCACCACCTACTCACCACCTACTCACCACCACCTACTCACCACCTACTCACCACCACCTACTCACCACCTACTCACCACCTACTCAACACCTACTCACCACCACCACCTACTCACCACCTACTCACCACCTACTCACCACCACCTACTCACCACCTACTCACCACCACCTACTCACCACCTACTCACCACCACCTACCCACCACCTACTCACCACCTACTCACCACCTACTCACCACCACCAGCTACTCACCACCTACTCACCACCTACTCACCACCACCTACTCACCACCTACTCACCACCTACTCACCACCACCTACTCACCACCACCTACTCACCACCACCTACTCACCACCTACTCACCACCTACTCACCACCTACTCACCACCACCTACTCACCACCACCTACTCACCACCACCTACTCACCACCTACTCACCACCACCTACTCACCACCACCTACTCACCACCTACTCACCACCACCACCTACTCACCACCACCACCTACTCACCACCTACTCACCACCACCTACTCACCACCTACTCACCACCACCTACTCACCACCACCTACTCACCACCTACTCACCACCTACTCACCACCTACTCACCACCACCTACTCACCACCTACTCA
The DNA here is from genome assembly GCF_048934315.1 of Petromyzon marinus. Lineage (NCBI taxonomy): Eukaryota > Metazoa > Chordata > Hyperoartia > Petromyzontiformes > Petromyzontidae > Petromyzon > Petromyzon marinus. The sequence continues at coordinate 2,609,633 of NC_133749.1, read as the reverse complement.
CCACCACCTACTCACCACCTACTCACCACCTACTCACCACCACCTACTCACCACCACCTACTCACCACCTACTCACCACCACCTACTTACCACCACCACCTACTCACCACCTACTCACCACCTACTCACCACCACCTACTCACCACCTACTCACCACCTACTCACCACCACCTACTCACCACCTACTCACCACCACCTACTCAACACCTACTCACCACCTACTCACCACCTACTCACCACCACCACCTACTCACCACCTACTCACCACCTACTCACCACCACCTACTCACCACCTACTCACCACCTACTCACCACCTACTCACCACCACCTACTCACCACCACCTACTCACCACCACCTACTCACCACCTACTCACCACCTACTCACCACCACCTACTCACCACCACCTACTCACCACCTACTCACCACCACCTACTCACCACCACCTACTCACCACCTACTCACCACCACCACCTACTCACCACCACCACCTACTCACCACCTACTCACCACCACCTACTCACCACCTACTCACCACCTACTCACCACCACCTACTCACCACCACCTACTCACCACCTACTCACCACCACCTACTCACCACCACCTACTCACCACCTACTCACCACCACCTACTCACCACCACCTACTCACCACCACCTACTCACCACCACCTACTCACCACCTACTCACCACCACCACCTACTCACCACCACCACCTACTCACCACCTACTCACCACCACCTACTCACCACCTACTCACCACCTACTCACCACCACCTACTCACCACCACCTACTCACCACCTACTCACCACCACCTACTCACCACCACCTACTCACCACCACCTACTCACCACCTACTCACCACCACCTACTCACCACCTACTCACCACCTACTCACCACCACCTACTCACCACCTACTCACCACCTACTCACCACCACCTACTCACCACCTACTCACCACCTACTCACCACCACCACCTACTCACCACCTACTCACCACCACCTACTCACCACCACTTACTCACCACCACCTACTCACCACCACCACCTACTCACCACCTACTCACCACCACCTACTCACCACCTACTCACCACCTACTCACCACCACCTACTCACCACCACCTACTCACCACCTACTCACCACCACCTACTCACCACCACCTACTCACCACCACCACCACCTCACCACCACCACCTACTCACCACTTACTCACCACCTACTCACCACCACCTACTCACCACCACCTACTCACCACCACCTACTCACCACCTACTCACCACCACCTATTCACCACCTACTCACCACCACCTACTCACCACCACCTACTCACCACCACCTACTCACCACCTACTCACCACCACCTACTCACCACCACCTACTCACCACCCCCACCTACTCACCACCTACTCACCACCACCTACTCACCACAACCTACTCACCACCTACTCACCACCACCTACTCACCACCACCTACTCACCACCACCACCTACTCACCACCACCTGCTCACCACCACCTACTCACCACCTATTTACCACTACCTACTCACCACCTCACCACCAGCACCACCTACTCACCACCACCACCTACTCACCACCACCACCACCTCACCACCACCACCTACTCACCACCACCTCACCACCACCACCTACTCACCACCTACTCACCACCACCAGCTACTCACCACCACCTCCTCACCAACCTCCTCACCACCACCACCTACTCACCAACACCTACTCACCACCACCTACTCACCACCACCACCACCTACTCACCACCTACTCACCACCACCTACTCACCACCTACTCACCACCACATACTCACCACCTATTTACCACCACCTCACCACCTACTCACCACCTACTCACCACCACCTACTCACCACCACCACCACCTACTCACCACCACCTACTCACCACCACCTACTCACCACCACCACCTACTCACCACCTACTCACCACCACCTACTCACCACCACCTACTCACCACCACCACCTACTCACCACCACCTACTCACCACCACCTACTCACCACCACCTACTCACCACCACCACCTACTCACCACCTACTCACCACCACCACCTACTCACCACCACCACCTACTCACCACCACCACCTACCCACCACCACCTACTCACCACCACCACCACCTACTCACCACCACCTACTCACCACCACCACCACCTACTCACCACCACCTACTCACCACCACTACCACCTACTCACCACCACCTACTCACCACCACCCTCACCTACTCACCACCACCTACTCACCAGCACCACCAGCTACTCACCACCACCTACTCACCACCACCACCACCTACTCACCACCACCTACTCACCACCACCACCACCTACTCACCACCATCACCACCACCTACTCACCACCACCACCTACTCACCACCACCTACTCACCACCACCTACTCACCACCACCACCACCACCTACTCACCACCACCACCTACTCACCACCACCACCTACTCACCACCACCTACTCACCACCACCTACTCACCACCACCACCTACTCACCACCACCTACTCACCACCTACTCACCACCACCTACTCACCACCTACTCACCACCACCTACTCACCACCACCTACTCACCACCTATTTACCACTACCTACTCACCACCTACTCACCACCACCTACTCACCACCACCACCTCCTCACCACCACCACCTACTCACCACCACCACCACCTACTCACCACCACCACCTACTCACCACCAACTATTCACCACCACCTACTCACCACCACCTACTCACCACCACCTACTCACCACCACCACCACCTACTCACCACCACCACCTACTCACCACCACCTACTCACCACCACATACTCACCACCACCTGCTCACCACCACCACCTACTCACCACCACCACCTACTCACCACCACCTCACCACCACCACCTACTCACCACCACCTCACCACCACCACCACCTACTCACCACCTACTCACCACCACCACCTACTCACCACCACCACCTACTCACCACTACCTACTCACCACCACCTACTCACCACCTACTCACCACCACCTACTCACCACTACCACCTACTCACCACCACTACCACCTACTCACCACCACCACCTACTCACCACCACCACCTACTCACCACCACCTACTCACCACCACCACCTCACCACCACGACTACCTACTCACCACCTACTCACCCACCACCTCCTCACCACCACCACCTACTCACACCACCTACTCACCACCACCACCAGCACCACCACCTACTCACCACCACCACTACTCACCACCACCACCTCCTCACCACCACCTACTCACCACCACCTACTCACCACCACCACCACCTACTCACCACCACCACCACCTACTCACCACCACCACCACCTACTCACCACCACCTCACCACCACCACCTACTCACCACCACCACCTCACCACCACGACTACCTACTCACCACCTACTCACCACCACCACCTACTCACCACCACCTACTCACCACCACCACCTACTCACCACCACCTACTCACCACCACCACCTACTCACCACCACCACCTACTCACCACCACCTACTCACCACCACCACAACCTACTCACCACCACCTACTCACCACCACCACCTACTCACCACCACCTACTCACCCACCACCTACTCACCAGCACCACCTAACCTCACCACCACCACCACCACCTACTCACCACCACTCACCACCACCTACTCACCACCTACTCACCACCACCTACACACCACCTACTCACCACCACCTACTCACCACCACCTACTCACCACCTATTTACCACTACCTACTCACCACCTACTCACCACCACCTACTCACCACCACCACCACCTACTCACCACCACCTACTCACCACCACCTACTCACCACCACCACCTACTCACCACCACCTATTCACCACCACCTACTCACCACCACCTACTCACCACCACCTACTCACCACCACCACCACCTACTCACCACCACCTACTCACCACCACATACTCACCACCACCTGCTCACCACCACCAAACCACCACCTACTCACCACCACCACCTACTCACCACCACCACCTACTCACCACCACCTACTCACCACCACCACCTACTCACCACCACCTACTCACCACCACCACAACCTACTCACCACCACCTACTCACCACCACCACCTACTCACCACCACCTACTCACCACCACCACCTACTCACCCACCACCACTCACCACCACCACCACCACCTACTCACCACCACTCACCACCACCTACTCACCACCTACTCACCACCACCTACTCACCACCTACTCACCACCACCTACTCACCACCACCTACTCACCACCTATTTACCACTACCTACTCACCACCTACTCACCACCACCTACTCACCCACCACCACCACCTACTCACCACCACCTACTCACCACCACCTACTCACCACCACCACCTACTCACCACCACCTATTCACCACCACCTACTCACCACCACCTACTCACCACCACCTACTCACCACCACCACCTACTCACCACCACCTACTCACCACCACATACTCACCACCACCTGCTCACCACCACCACCACCACCTACTCACCACCACCACCTACTCACCACCACCACCTACTCACCACCACCTACTCACCACCACCTACTCACCACCTACTCACCACCACCTACTCACCACCTATTTACCACTACCTACTCACCACCTACTCACCACCACCTACTCACCACCACCACCTACTCACCACCACCACCACCTACTCACCACCACCACCTACTCACCACCAACTATTCACCACCACCTACTCACCACCACCTACTCACCACCACCTACTCACCACCACCACCACCTACTCACCACCACCACCTACTCACCACCACCTACTCACCACCACATACTCACCACCACCTGCTCACCACCACCACCTACTCACCACCTACTCACCACCACCTCACCACCACCACCTACTCACCACCACCTCACCACCACCACCACCTACTCACCACCTACTCACCACCACCACCTACTCACCACCACCACCTACTCTCCACTACCTACTCACCACCACCTACTCACCACCTACTCACCACCACCTACTCACCACCACCACCTCACCACCACGACTACCTACTCACCACCTACTCACCACCACCTCCTCACCACCACCACCTACTCACCACCACCTACTCACCACCACCACCAGCACCACCACCTACTCACCACCACCACCTACTCACCACCACCACCTCCTCACCACCACCTACTCACCACCACCTACTCACCACCACCACCACCTACTCACCACCACCACCACCTACTCACCACCACCTCACCACCACCACCTACTCACCACCACCTCACCACCACCACCTACTCACCACCACCACCTCACCACCACGACTACCTACTCACCACCTACTCACCACCACCTCACCACCACCTACTCCCCACCACCTACCACCACCACCTACTCACCACCACCACCTCTCACCACCACCACCTACTCACCACCACCTACTCACCACCACCAACCTACTCACCACCACCTACTCACCACCACCACCACCTACTCACCACCACCTACTCACCACCACCACCTACTCATCAGCACCACCTACTCACCACCACCACCACCACCTACTCACCACCACCACCACCACCTACTCACCACCTACTCACCACCACCTACTCACCACCTACTCACCACCACCTACTCACCACCACCTACTCACCACCTATTTACCACTACCTACTCACCACCTACTCACCACCACCTACTCACCACCACCACCACCTACTCCACCACCACCTACTCACAACACCTACTCACCACCACCACCTACTCACCACCACCTATTCACCACCACCTACTCACCACCACCTACTCACCACCACCTACTCACCACCACCTACTCACCACCACCACCTACTCACCATCACCACCTACTCACCACCACCACCACCACCACATACTCACCACATATCACCACCACCTACTCACCACCTACTCACCACCACCTACTCACCACCTACTCACCACCACCAACACACCCACCACCTACTCACCACCACCACCTACTCCACACCACCAATACCACTACCTACTCACCACCTACTCACCACCACCTACTCACCACCACCTACTCACCACCACCACCACCTACTCACCACCACCTGCTCACCACCACCACCACCACCTACTCACCACCACCACCACCTACTCACCACCACCACCTACTCACCACCACCTACTCACCACCACACCTACTCACCACCACCACCTACTCACCACCACCCTCACCACCACCTCCACCTACTCACCACCACCACCTACTCACCACCACCTACTCACCACCTACTCACCACCACCACCTACTCACCACCACCACCTACTCACCACTACCTACTCACCACCTACTCACCACCTACTCACCACCACCTACTCACCACCACCTACTCACCACCACCACCTACTCACCACCACCACCTACTCACCACCACCTACTCACCACCACCACCTCACCACCACGACTACCTACTCACCACCTACTCACCACCACCTACTCACCACCACCTCCTCACCACCACCACCTACTCACCACCACCTACTCACCACCACCTACTCACCACCACCACCTACTCACCAGCACCACCAGCTACTCACCACCACCTACTCACCACCACCACCTACTCACCACCACCACCACCACCTACTCACCACCACCTACTCACCACCACCTACTCACCACCACCACCACCTACTCACCACCACCACCTACTCACCACCACCTACTCACCACCACCTACTCACCACCACCACCACCTACTCACCACCACCTACTCACCACCACCTACTCACCACCACCTACTCACCACCACCTACTCAACCCACCACCTCACCACCACCACCTACTCACCACACCACCACCTACTCACCACCACCTACTCACCACTACTCACCACCACCTACTCACCACCACCTACTCACCACCTATTTACCACTACCTACTCACCACCTACTCACCACCACCTACTCACCACCACCACCTCCTCACCACCACCACCTACTCACCACCACCACCACCTACTCACCACCACCACCTACTCACCACCAACTATTCACCAACCTACTCACCACCACCTACTCACCACCACCTACTCACCACCACCACCACCTACTCACCACCACCACCTACTCGCTACCACCACCTCACCACCACCACCTACTCACCACCACCACCACCTACTCACCACCACCTCCTCACCACCAC
>NC_133749.1:2547764-2595264 GCF_048934315.1 Petromyzon marinus | reverse complement strand
GATGTTGGCGATGTTGTTGGTGACGTTGTTGGTGATGTTGGCGACGTTGTTGGTGACGTTGTTGGCGATGTTGGCGATGTTGTTGGTGACGTTGTTGGCGATGTTGGCGACGTTGTTGGTGACGTTGTTGGTGACGTTGTTGGTGATGTTGTTGGCGATATTGTTGGCGATGTTGTTGGCGATGTTGTTGGTGACGTTGTTGGCGATGTTGTTGGTGACGTTGTTGGTGATGTTGTTGGTGACGTTGTTGGTGACGTTGTTGGTGATGCTCACGGTGGCTGCCCGTGTTTCCGCGCCTGCCCAGGCCCACCGCAGCAGCTGCCCCCTGGAGACGCTGCCCTGCGAGAACAAGTGTGGAGCCCAGGTGACGCGCTCCCAGGTCACCGCTCATGCCTCACTTGCCTGTCCCAAGCGGACCCTCGCCTGCCCACACTGCCAGCGAGACTTCCTCTACGAGACCCTGCAGGTGGGCAGTGGGCAGTGGTGGTGGTGGGCAGTGGTGGTGGTGAGTGGGGGGTGGTGAGTGGTGGTGGGCAGTGGTGGTGATGGTGAGTGGGGGGTGGTGGTGGTGGGCGGTGGTGGTGGGTTGTGGTGGTGGTGGGCAGTGGTGAGTGGGGGTGGTGGTGGGTGGTGGTGGTGGTGGGTGGTGGTGAGTGGGGGTGGTGGTGGGTGGTGGTGGTGGTGGTGGTGAGTGGGGGTGGTGGTGAGTGGGGGGTGGTGGTGGTGGTGGTGGTGAGTGGGGGTGGTGGTGGTGAGTGGTGGTGGTGGTGGTGAGTGGTGGTGGTGGTGGGCGGTGGTGGTGGTGAGTGGTGGTGAGTGGTGGTGGGCGGTGGTGGTGGGTGGTGGTGAGTGGGGGGTGGTGGTGAGTGGGGGGTGGTGGTGGTGGTGGGTGGTGGTGGTGGGTGGTGGTGGGCAGTGGTGGTGGTGAGTGGGGGGTGGTGGTGAGTGGGGGTGGGGGGTGGTGGTGGGTAGCGGTGAGTGGTGGTGGGTAGCGGTGGACACTCCACTGTACACTACTATACACTACACTATACACTACACTATACACTACTATACACTACACTATACATTACACTATACGCTACACTATACACTACAATACACTACACTGTACACTACACTATATACTACACTATACTATACACTACACTATACACTACACTATACACTCTACTATACACTACACTATACACTACACTATACACTACACTATACACTACACTATACACTACACTATACATTACACTATACACTACACTACACTATACACTACACTATACACTACACTATACACTACACTATACACTACACTATACACTATACATTACACTATACGCTACACTATACACTACAATACACTACACTATACACTACTATACACTACACTGTACACTACACTATACACTACACTATACACTACTGAGTGGCTGAGTGAGTGAATGAGTGGCTGAGTGAGTGAGTGGCCGAGTGAGTGAGGGGCTGAGTGAGTGGATAAGTGAATGAGTGGCTGAGTGAGTGACTGACTGAGTGACTGAGTGAGTGGCTGAGTGAGTGACTCACTGAGTGAGTGGCTGAGTGAGTTAGTGGCTTAGTGAGTAAGTAAGTGGCTAAGTGAGTGAGTGAGTGACTGAGTGAGTGGCTGACTGAGTGAGTGACTGAGTGAGTGACTGAGTGCGTGAGTGAGTGGCTGAGTGACTGAGTGAGTGAGTGAGTGACTGAGTGACTGACTGACTGAGTGAGTGAGTGGCTGAGTGACTGAGTGAGTGAGTAAGTGACTGAGTGAGTGACTGAGTGACTGACTGACTGAGTGACTGACTGAGTGGGTGAGTGGCTGAGTGAGTGAGTGACTGAGTGCGTGAGTGACTGAGTGATTGAGTGGTTGATTGAGTGAGTGACTGAGTGAGTGAGTGACTGAGTGAGTGAGTGAGTGACTGAGTGAGTGAGTGACTGAGTGAGTGAGTGACTGAGTGAGTGAGTGACTGAGTGACTGAGTGAGTGACTAAGTGACTGATTGAGTGAGTGACTGAGTGAGTGGCTGAGTGACTGAGTGAGTCACTGAGTGAGTCACTGAGTGAGTGACTGAGTGACTGAGTGAGTGGCTGAGTGAGTGAGTGACTGACTGAGTGAGTGAGTAAGTGACTGAGTGAGTCACTGAGTGAGTGAGTAAGTGGCTGAGTGACTGAGTGAGTGAGTAAGTGGCTGAGTGAGTGACTGAGTGCGTGAGTGAGTGGCTGAGTGAGTGACTGAGTGACTGACTGACTGACTGAGCGACTGAGTGAGTGGCTGGACAATAACCCCGCCCGCTCCACCCCTGCTGTGACCCCGTGACCCCCCAGAGCCACCAGCAGCAGTGCCCACGTGTCCCTGTGCCGTGTCCAAACCGCTGTGGACTGCCCCGCATCGCCCGCGAGGAGCTGCCCTGCCACCTCAAGGAGGCCTGTGCTACTGTGCACGTGGCCTGCCCCTTCAAGGAGGCTGGGTGCAAGCACACGGTGGGGGCAGTAGGGGCAGCGGGGAGGGTACTCTCACTCAGTCAGTCAGTCACTCAGTCAGTCAGTCACTCAGTCAGTCAGTCAGTCACTCACCCAGTCAGTCAGTCAGTCAGTCACTCAGTCAGTCACTCAGTCACTCACTCAGTCACTCACTCAGTCAGTCACTCAGTCACTCAGTCACTCACTCAGTCAGTCACTCAGTCAGCCAGTCACTCACTCACTCAGTCAGTCAGTCAGTTAGTCACTCAGTCAGTCACTCAGTCACTCAGTCACTCACTTACACAATCACTCAGTCACTCACTTAGTCACTCACTCAGTCAGTCACTCAGTCAGTCACTTACACACTCACTCAGTCACTCACTCAGTCAGTCACTCACTCAGTCAGTCACTCACTCAGTCAGTCACTCAGTCACTCAGTCACTCACTTACACAATCACTCAGTCACTCACTTAGTCACTCACTCAGTCACTCAGTCAGTCACTTACACACTCACTCAGTCACTCACTCAGTCAGTCACTCAGTCAGTCACTTACACACTCACACACTTACACACTCACTCACACACTCACACACTCACACACACTCACTCACTCAGTCACACACTCACTCAGTCACTCACCCAGTCACTCACCCAGTCACTCAGTCAGTCACTCAGTCAGTCAGTCACTTACACACTCACTCAGTCACTCACACACTCACTCAGTCACTCACTCAGTCACTCACTTACACACTCACACACTTACACACTCACTCAGTCACTCAGTCAGTCAGTCAGTCACTCAGTCACTCACTCAGTCAGTCACTTACACACTCACACACTTACACACTCACTCACACACTCACACACTCACACACACTCACTCACTCAGTCACACACTCACTCAGTCACTCACCCAGTCACTCACCCAGTCACTCAGTCAGTCACTCAGTCAGTCAGTCACTTACACACTCACTCAGTCACTCACACACTCACTCAGTCACTCACTCAGTCACTCACTTACACACTCACACACTTACACACTCACTCAGTCACTCAGTCAGTCAGTCAGTCAGTCACTCAGTCACTCACTCAGTCAGTCACTTACACACTCACACACTTACACACTCACTCACACACTCACACACTCACACACACTCACTCACTCAGTCACACACTCACTCAGTCACTCACCCAGTCACTCACCCAGTCACTCAGTCAGTCACTCAGTCAGTCAGTCACTTACACACTCACTCAGTCACTCACACACTCACTCAGTCACTCACTCAGTCACTCACTTACACACTCACACACTCACACACTTACACACTCACTCAGTCAGTCACTCACTCAGTCAGTCAGTCAGTCACTCAGTCACTCACTCAGTCACTCACTTACACACTCACACACTTACACACTCACTCACACACTCACACACTCACACACACTCACTCACTCAGTCACACACTCACTCAGTCACTCACCCAGTCACTCACCCAGTCACTCAGTCAGTCACTCAGTCAGTCAGTCACTTACACACTCACTCAGTCACTCACACAATCACTCAGTCACTCACTCAGTCACTCACTTACACACTCACACACTTACACACTCACTCAGTCAGTCACTCACTCAGTCAGTCAGTCACTCAGTCAGTCACTCAGTCAGTCAGTCACTTACACACTCACTCAGTCACTCACCCAGTCACTCAGTCAGTCACTCAGTCAGTCACTCACTCAGTCACTCAGTCAGTCACTCAGTCAGTCACTCACTCAGTCACTCACCCAGTCACTCACTCAGTCAGTCAGTCACTCAGTCAGTCACTCACTCACTCAGTCAGTCACTCAGTCAGTCACTCAGTCACTCACTCACTCAGTCACTCAGTCAGTCACTCAGTCAGTCACTCAGTCAGTCACTCACTCACTCAGTCACTCAGTCAGTCACTCAGTCACTCAGTCAGTCACTCAGTCAGTCACTCAGTCACTCACTCAGTCAGTCACTCAGTCACTCAGTCACTCACTCACTCAGTCAGTCACTCAGTCACTCAGTCACTCAGTCAGTCAGTCAGTCACTCACTCACTCAGTCAGTCACTCAGTCACTCAGTCACTCACTCAGTCAGTCAGTCAGTCACTCACTCAGTCAGTCACTCAGTCACTCACTTAGTCACTCACTCAGTCACTCGGTCACTCAGTCACTCAGTCACTCACTCAGTCACTCAGTCAGTCACTCACTCACACACTCACTCACTCAGTCAGTCACTCACTCACTCAGTCACTCAGTCAGTCACTCAGTCACTCAGTCAGTCACTCAGTCAGTCACTCAGTCAGTCAGTCAGTCAGTCACTCACTCAGTCAGTCACTCAGTCAGTCACTCACTCACTCAGTCAGTCACTCAGTCAGTCACTCAGTCACTCACTCACTCAGTCACTCAGTCAGTCACTCAGTCAGTCACTCAGTCACTCACTCACTCAGTCACTCAGTCAGTCACTCAGTCACTCAGTCAGTCACTCAGTCAGTCACTCAGTCACTCACTCAGTCAGTCACTCAGTCACTCAGTCACTCACTCACTCAGTCAGTCACTCAGTCACTCAGTCACTCAGTCAGTCAGTCAGTCAGTCACTCACTCACTCAGTCAGTCACTCAGTCACTCAGTCACTCACTCAGTCAGTCAGTCAGTCACTCACTCAGTCAGTCACTCAGTCACTCACTTAGTCACTCACTCAGTCACTCGGTCACTCAGTCACTCAGTCACTCACTCAGTCACTCAGTCAGTCACTCACTCACACACTCACTCACTCAGTCAGTCACTCACTCACTCAGTCACTCAGTCAGTCACTCAGTCACTCAGTCAGTCACTCAGTCAGTCACTCAGTCAGTCAGTCAGTCAGTCACTCAGTCAGTTAGTCACTCAGTCAGTCACTCAGTCACTCAGTCACTCACTCAGTCAGTCACTCAGTCACTCACTCAGTCAGTCACTCAGTCACTCACTCACTCAGTCAGTCACTCAGTCACTCAGTCAGTCAGTCAGTCACTCACTCACTCAGTCAGTCACTCAGTCACTCAGTCACTCACTCAGTCAGTCAGTCAGTCACTCACTCAGTCAGTCACTCAGTCACTCACTTAGTCACTCACTCAGTCACTCGGTCACTCAGTCACTCAGTCACTCACTCAGTCACTCAGTCAGTCACTCACTCACACACTCACTCACTCAGTCACTCACTCACTCAGTCACTCACACTCACTCACTCACACACACTCACTCACACACTCACTCACTCACACACTCACTCGCACACTCACTCGCACACTCACACACTCACTCACTCACACACACTCACACACTCACACACACTCACTACACTCACACAGTCACACTCACGTGTGACTGTGTGTGTGTGTGTGACTGTGTGTGTGACTGTGTGTGTGTGTGACTGTGTGTGACTGTGTGTGTGTGTGTGACTGTGTGAGTGTGTGTAGTGTCACAGGGTGGCCATGTCACGGCATCTAGAGGAAGGCATGCGTGCTCACCTCTCACTCACACAGTCACACACACACTCACTGTGTGTGTGTGAGTGTGACTGTGTGTGTGTGACTGTGTGTGACTGTGTGTGTGACTGTGTGACTGTGTGACTGTGTGTGACTGTGTGTGTGACTGTGTGTGACTGTGTGTGTGACTGTGTGTAGTGTCACAGGGTGGCCATGTCACGGCATCTAGAGGAAGGCATGCGTGCTCACCTCTCACTCACACACACACTACACACACACTACACACACACACTACACACACTCACTGTGTGACTGTGTGTAGTGTCACAGGGTGGCCATGTCACGGCATCTAGAGGAAGGCATGCGTGCTCACCTCTCACTCACTCACACACTACACACACACTACACACACACACAGTCACACACTCACTGTGTGACTGTGTGTAGTGTCACAGGGTGGCCATGTCACGGCATCTAGAGGAAGGCATGCGTGCTCACCTCTCACTCACACACACACTACACACACTCACTACACACACTCACTGTGTGTGTGTGACTGTGTGTGTGACTGTGTGTAGTGTCACAGGGTGGCCATGTCACGGCATCTAGAGGAAGGCATGCGTGCTCACCTCTCACTCACACACACACAGTCACACACACTACACTGTGTGTGTGTGTGTGACTGTGTGACTGTGTAGTGTCACAGGGTGGCCATGTCACGGCATCTAGAGGAAGGCATGCGTGCTCACCTCTCACTCACACACTACACACACTCACTGTGTGTGTGACTGTAGTGTCACAGGGTGGCCATGTCACGGCATCTAGAGGAAGGCATGCGTGCTCACCTCTCACTCACTCACACACTACACACACACACACTCACTGTGTGTGTGTGACTGTGTGTGTGACTGTAGTGTCACAGGGTGGCCATGTCACGGCATCTAGAGGAAGGCATGCGTGCTCACCTCTCACTCACACACTACACACACACACACTCACTGTGTGTGTGTGACTGTGTGTGTGACTGTAGTGTCACAGGGTGGCCATGTCACGGCATCTAGAGGAAGGCATGCGTGCTCACCTCTCACACACACACACTACACACTCACTGTGTGTGTGTGACTGTGACTGTGTGTGACTGTGTGTAGTGTCACAGGGTGGCCATGTCACGGCATCTAGAGGAAGGCATGCGTGCTCACCTCTCACTCACACACACACTACACACACACACACTCACTGTGTGACTGTGTGTAGTGTCACAGGGTGGCCATGTCACGGCATCTAGAGGAAGGCATGCGTGCTCACCTCTCACTCACACACACACTACACACACTCACTGTGTGACTGTGTGTGTGACTGTGTGTGACTGTGTGTAGTGTCACAGGGTGGCCATGTCACGGCATCTAGAGGAAGGCATGCGTGCTCACCTCTCACACACTCACACACTACACACACTACACACTCACTGTGTGACTGTGTGTAGTGTCACAGGGTGGCCATGTCACGGCATCTAGAGGAAGGCATGCGTGCTCACCTCTCACTCACACACACACTACACACACTCACTGTGTGACTGTGTGTGTGACTGTGTGTGACTGTGTGTAGTGTCACAGGGTGGCCATGTCACGGCATCTAGAGGAAGGCATGCGTGCTCACCTCTCACACACTCACACACTACACACACTACACACTCACTGTGTGACTGTGTGTAGTGTCACAGGGTGGCCATGTCACGGCATCTAGAGGAAGGCATGCGTGCTCACCTCTCACTCACACACACACTACACACACTCACTGTGTGACTGTGTGTGTGACTGTGTGTGACTGTGTGTAGTGTCACAGGGTGGCCATGTCACGGCATCTAGAGGAAGGCATGCGTGCTCACCTCTCACACACTCACACACTACACACACTACACACTCACTGTGTGACTGTGTGTAGTGTCACAGGGTGGCCATGTCACGGCATCTAGAGGAAGGCATGCGTGCTCACCTCTCACTCACACACACACTACACACACTCACTGTGTGACTGTGTGTGTGACTGTGTGTGACTGTGTGTAGTGTCACAGGGTGGCCATGTCACGGCATCTAGAGGAAGGCATGCGTGCTCACCTCTCACACACTCACACACTACACACACTACACACTCACTGTGTGACTGTGTGTAGTGTCACAGGGTGGCCATGTCACGGCATCTAGAGGAAGGCATGCGTGCTCACCTCTCACTCACACACACACTCACTCACTCACACACACTACACACACACTACACACACTACACACACTCACTGTGTGTGTGACTGTGTGTAGTGTCACAGGGTGGCCATGTCACGGCATCTAGAGGAAGGCATGCGTGCTCACCTCTCACACACTCACACACTACACACACTACACACTCACTGTGTGACTGTGTGTAGTGTCACAGGGTGGCCATGTCACGGCATCTAGAGGAAGGCATGCGTGCTCACCTCTCACTCACACACACACTACACACACTCACTGTGTGACTGTGTGTGTGACTGTGTGTGACTGTGTGTAGTGTCACAGGGTGGCCATGTCACGGCATCTAGAGGAAGGCATGCGTGCTCACCTCTCACACACTCACACACTACACACACTACACACTCACTGTGTGACTGTGTGTAGTGTCACAGGGTGGCCATGTCACGGCATCTAGAGGAAGGCATGCGTGCTCACCTCTCACTCACACACACACTACACACACTCACTGTGTGACTGTGTGTGTGACTGTGTGTGACTGTGTGTAGTGTCACAGGGTGGCCATGTCACGGCATCTAGAGGAAGGCATGCGTGCTCACCTCTCACACACTCACACACTACACACACTACACACTCACTGTGTGACTGTGTGTAGTGTCACAGGGTGGCCATGTCACGGCATCTAGAGGAAGGCATGCGTGCTCACCTCTCACTCACACACACACTCACTCACTCACACACACTACACACACACTACACACACTACACACACTCACTGTGTGTGTGACTGTGTGTAGTGTCACAGGGTGGCCATGTCACGGCATCTAGAGGAAGGCATGCGTGCTCACCTCTCACTCACTCACACACTACACACACACTCACTGTGTGTGTGTAGTGTCACAGGGTGGCCATGTCACGGCATCTAGAGGAAGGCATGCGTGCTCACCTCTCACTCACTCACACACTACACACACTACACACACTCACTGTGTGTGTGACTGTAGTGTCACAGGGTGGCCATGTCACGGCATCTAGAGGAAGGCATGCGTGCTCACCTCTCACTCACTCACACACTACACACACTACACACACTCACTGTGTGTGTGACTGTAGTGTCACAGGGTGGCCATGTCACGGCATCTAGAGGAAGGCATGCGTGCTCACCTCTCACTCACTCACACACTACACACACACTCACTGTGTGTGACTGTGTGTAGTGTCACAGGGTGGCCATGTCACGGCATCTAGAGGAAGGCATGCGTGCTCACCTCTCACTCACTCACACACTACACACACTACACACACTCACTGTGTGTGTGACTGTAGTGTCACAGGGTGGCCATGTCACGGCATCTAGAGGAAGGCATGCGTGCTCACCTCTCACTCACTCACACACTACACACACTACACACACTCACTGTGTGACTGTGTGTAGTGTCACAGGGTGGCCATGTCACGGCATCTAGAGGAAGGCATGCGTGCTCACCTCTCACTCACACACACACTACACACACTCACTGTGTGTGACTGTGTGTGTGTGTAGTGTCACAGGGTGGCCATGTCACGGCATCTAGAGGAAGGCATGCGTGCTCACCTCTCACTCACTCACTCACACACTACACACTCACTGTGTGTGTGTGACTGTGTGTAGTGTCACAGGGTGGCCATGTCACGGCATCTAGAGGAAGGCATGCGTGCTCACCTCTCACTCACACACACACTACACACACTCACTGTGTGTGTGTAGTGTCACAGGGTGGCCATGTCACGGCATCTAGAGGAAGGCATGCGTGCTCACCTCTCACTCACACACACACTACACACACTCACTGTGTGTGTGTAGTGTCACAGGGTGGCCATGTCACGGCATCTAGAGGAAGGCATGCGTGCTCACCTCTCACTCACACACACACTACACACACACTACACACACACACAGTCACACACTCACTGTGTGACTGTGTGTAGTGTCACAGGGTGGCCATGTCACGGCATCTAGAGGAAGGCATGCGTGCTCACCTCTCACTCACTCACACACTACACACACACTACACACACACACAGTCACACACTCACTGTGTGACTGTGTGTAGTGTCACAGGGTGGCCATGTCACGGCATCTAGAGGAAGGCATGCGTGCTCACCTCTCACTCACTCACACACTACACACACACTCACTGTGTGTGTGTAGTGTCACAGGGTGGCCATGTCACGGCATCTAGAGGAAGGCATGCGTGCTCACCTCTCACTCACACACAGTCACACACTCACTGTGTGTGTGACTGTGTGTGACTGTGTGTAGTGTCACAGGGTGGCCATGTCACGGCATCTAGAGGAAGGCATGCGTGCTCACCTCTCACTCACACACACACTACACACACTCACTGTGTGACTGTGTGTAGTGTCACAGGGTGGCCATGTCACGGCATCTAGAGGAAGGCATGCGTGCTCACCTCTCACTCACTCACACACTACACACTCACTCACTGTGTGTGTGTAGTGTCACAGGGTGGCCATGTCACGGCATCTAGAGGAAGGCATGCGTGCTCACCTCTCACTCACTCACACACTACACACACACTACACACACACACTCACACACACTGTGTGTGTGTGTGAGTGTGTGTAGTGTCACAGGGTGGCCATGTCACGGCATCTAGAGGAAGGCATGCGTGCTCACCTCTCACTCACACACACACTACACACACACTACACACACACACTACACACACTCACTGTGTGACTGTGTGTAGTGTCACAGGGTGGCCATGTCACGGCATCTAGAGGAAGGCATGCGTGCTCACCTCTCACTCACACACACACTACACACACTCACTGTGTGTGTGTGACTGTGTGTAGTGTCACAGGGTGGCCATGTCACGGCATCTAGAGGAAGGCATGCGTGCTCACCTCTCACTCACACACACACTACACACACTCACTGTGTGTGTGTGACTGTGTGTAGTGTCACAGGGTGGCCATGTCACGGCATCTAGAGGAAGGCATGCGTGCTCACCTCTCACTCACACACACACTCACACACACACTACACACACACTACACACACACACTCACTGTGTGTGTGTAGTG
The DNA here is from genome assembly GCF_048934315.1 of Petromyzon marinus. Taxonomy (NCBI): domain Eukaryota; kingdom Metazoa; phylum Chordata; class Hyperoartia; order Petromyzontiformes; family Petromyzontidae; genus Petromyzon; species Petromyzon marinus. The sequence continues at coordinate 2,583,997 of NC_133749.1, read as the reverse complement.
TCACAGGGTGGCCATGTCACGGCATCTAGAGGAAGGCATGCGTGCTCACCTCTCACTCACACACACACTCACACACACACTACACACACACTACACACACACACTCACTGTGTGTGTGTAGTGTCACAGGGTGGCCATGTCACGGCATCTAGAGGAAGGCATGCGTGCTCACCTCTCACTCACACACACACTCACACACACACTACACACACACTACACACACACACTCACTGTGTGTGTGTAGTGTCACAGGGTGGCCATGTCACGGCATCTAGAGGAAGGCATGCGTGCTCACCTCTCCATGACTTGCTGCCTCGTGCAGCGTCAGCGCTCAGAGATGACGGAGCTCCGCAGGCAGGTACAGTGCACCCCTCCCCTCCATCCCTCCCCCTCCCCTCCATCCCTCCCCCTCCCCTCCATCCCTCCCCCTCCATCCATCCCCCCTCCCCCTCCATCCCCCCTCCCCTTCATCCCTCCCCCTCCATCCCCTCCATCCCCCCCTCCCCCTCCATCCCCCCTCCCCTCCCTCCCCCCCTCCATCCTCTCCCCTCCATCCCCCTCCATCCCCCCCTCCCTCCTTGGTGTGGTGATGTAGTTGATGGTGTGGTGATGGTGATGGTGTGGTTGATGGTGTGGTGATGGTGTGGTGATGGTGGTGTTGTACAAGGTGGAGGAGCTGTCTATCTCCGTGACTGGCTGTCTGCTGTGATGGTGTGGTGATGGTGATGGTGTTGTACAAGGTGGAGGAGCTGTCTATGTCCATGACTGGCTGTCTGCTGTGATGGTGATGGTGATGATGGTGGTGATGTTGTACAAGGTGGAGGAGCTGTCTATCTCCGTGACTGGCTGTCTGCTGTGATGATGGTGTGATGGTGATGGTGGTGGTGTGGTGATGGTGATGGTGTTGTACAAGGTGGAGGAGCTGTCTATCTCCGTGACTGGCTGTCTGCTGTGATGGTGATGGTGTTGTACAAGGTGGAGGAGCTGTCTATCTCCGTGACTGGCTGTCTGCTGTGATGGTGTGGTGATGGTGATGGTGTTGTACAAGGTGGAGGAGCTGTCTATCTCCGTGACTGGCTGTCTGCTGTGATGGTGGTGTGGTGATGGTGATGGTGTCGTGATGGTGGTGGTGGTGTGGTGATGGTGATGATGGTGATGTTGTACAAGGTGGAGGAGTTGTCCATCTCCGTGACTGGCTGTCTGCTGTGATGATGGTGTTGTACAAGGTGGAGGAGCTGTCTATGTCCATGACTGGCTGTCTGCTGTGATGGTGATGATGGTGGTGATGTTGTTCAAGGTGGAGGAGCTGTCTATCCCCGTGACTGGCTGTCTGCTGTGATGGTGTGGTTATGGTGATGATGGTGGTGATGTTGTACAAGGTGGAGGAGCTGTCTATCTCCGTGACTGGCTGTCTGCTGTGATGATGGTGTGATGGTGATGGTGGTGGTGTGGTGATGGTGATGGTGTTGTACAAGGTGGAGGAGCTGTCTATCTCCGTGACTGGCTGTCTGCTGTGATGGTGATGGTGTTGTACAAGGTGGAGGAGCTGTCTATCTCCGTGACTGGCTGTCTGCTGTGATGATGGTGATGTTGTACAAGGTGGAGGAGCTGTCTATCTCCGTGACTGGCTGTCTGCTGTGATGGTGGTGTGGTGATGGTGATGTGATGATGGTGGTGATGTTGTACAAGGTGGAGGAGCTGTCTATCTCCGTGACTGGCTGTCTGCTGTGATGGTGATGTTGTTGTACAAGGTGGAGGAGCTGTCTATATCCGTGACTGGCTGTCTGCTGTGATGATGGTGGTGTTGTACAAGGTGGAGGAGCTGTCTATCTCCGTGACTGGCTGTCTGCTGTGATGGTGATGTGGTGATGGTGATGGTGTTGTACAAGGTGGAGGAGCTGTCTATCTCCGTGACTGGCTGCCTGCTGTGATGGTGATGTGGTGATGGTGATGGTGTTGTACAAGGTGGAGGAGCTGTCTATCTCCGTGACTGGCTGTCTGCTGTGATGGTGGTGTGGTGGTGATGGTGTTGTGCAAGGTGGAGGAGCTGTCTATCTCCGTGACTGGCTGTCTGCTGTGATGGTGTGGTGATGGTGATGGTGTTGTACAAGGTGGAGGAGCTGTCTATCTCCGTGACTGGCTGTCTGCTGTGATGGTGGTGTGGTGATGGTGTCGTGATGGTGGTGGTGGTGTGGTGATGGTGATGATGGTGATGTTGTACAAGGTGGAGGAGCTGTCTATCTCCGTGACTGGCTGTCTGCTGTGATGGTGGTGTGGTGATGGTGGTGTGGTGATGGTGGTGTTGTACAAGGTGGAGGAGCTGTCCATCTCCGTGACTGGCTGTCTGCTGTGATGGTGATGTGATGGTGATAATTGTGGTGGTGGTGTTGTACAAGGTGGAGGAGCTGTCTATCTCCGTGACTGGCTGTCTGCTGTGATGGTGGTGTTGTTGTACAAGGTGGAGGAGCTGTCTATCTCCGTGACTGGCTGTCTGCTGTGATGGTGGTGTGATGATGGTGGTGTGATGATGGTGATGGTGTTGTACAAGGTGGAGGAGCCGTCTATCTCCGTGACTGGCTGTCTGCTGTGATGGTGGTGTGGTGGTGATGGTGTTGTGCAAGGTGGAGGAGCTCTCTATCTCCGTGACTGGCTGTCTGCTGTGATGGTGGTGTGGTGATGGTGATGATGGTGGTGATGTTGTACAAGGTGGAGGAGCTGTCTATCTCCGTGACTGGCTGTCTGCTGTGATGGTGATGTGATGGTGATGATTGTGGTGGTGGTGTTGTACAAGGTGGAGGAGCTGTCTATCTCTGTGACTGGCTGTCTGCTGTGATGGTGGTGTGGTGATGGTGTTGTACAAGGTGGAGGAGCTGTCTATCTCCGTGACTGGCTGTCTGCTGTGATGGTGATGGTGTTGTACAAGGTGGAGGAGCTGTCTATCTCCGTGACTGGCTGTCTGCTGTGATGGTGATGGTGTTGTACAAGGTGGAGGAGCTGTCTATCTCCGTGACTGGCTGTCTGCTGTGATGGTGATGTGGTGATGGTGATGGTGTTGTACAAGGTGGAGGAGCTGTCTATCTCCGTGACTGGCTGTCTGCTGTGATGGTGATGTGGTGATGGTGATGGTGTTGTACAAGGTGGAGGAGCTGTCTATCTCCGTGACTGGCTGTCTGCTGTGATGGTGGTGTGGTGGTGATGGTGTTGTGCAAGGTGGAGGAGCTGTCTATCTCCGTGACTGGCTGTCTGCTGTGATGGTGTGGTGATGGTGATGGTGTTGTACAAGGTGGAGGAGCTGTCTATCTCCGTGACTGGCTGTCTGCTGTGATGGTGGTGTGGTGATGGTGTCGTGATGGTGGTGGTGGTGTGGTGATGGTGATGATGGTGATGTTGTACAAGGTGGAGGAGCTGTCTATCTCCGTGACTGGCTGTCTGCTGTGATGGTGGTGTGGTGATGGTGGTGTGGTGATGGTGGTGTTGTACAAGGTGGAGGAGCTGTCCATCTCCGTGACTGGCTGTCTGCTGTGATGGTGATGTGATGGTGATAATTGTGGTGGTGGTGTTGTACAAGGTGGAGGAGCTGTCTATCTCCGTGACTGGCTGTCTGCTGTGATGGTGGTGTTGTTGTACAAGGTGGAGGAGCTGTCGCTCCGTGACTGGCTGTCTGCTGTGATGGTGGTGTGATGATGGTGGTGTGATGATGGTGATGGTGTTGTACAAGGTGGAGGAGCCGTCTATCTCCGTGACTGGCTGTCTGCTGTGATGGTGGTGTGGTGGTGATGGTGTTGTGCAAGGTGGAGGAGCTCTCTATCTCCGTGACTGGCTGTCTGCTGTGATGGTGGTGTGGTGATGGTGATGATGGTGGTGATGTTGTACAAGGTGGAGGAGCTGTCTATCTCCGTGACTGGCTGTCTGCTGTGATGGTGATGTGATGGTGATGATTGTGGTGGTGGTGTTGTACAAGGTGGAGGAGCTGTCTATCTCTGTGACTGGCTGTCTGCTGTGATGGTGGTGTGGTGATGGTGTTGTACAAGGTGGAGGAGCTGTCTATCTCCGTGACTGGCTGTCTGCTGTGATGGTGATAGTGTTGTACAAGGTGGAGGAGCTGTCTATCTCCGTGACTGGCTGTCTGCTGTGATGGTGATGGTGTTGTACAAGGTGGAGGAGCTGTCTATCTCCGTGACTGGCTGTCTGCTGTGATGGTGATGGTGTTGTACAAGGTGGAGGAGCTGTCTATCTCCGTGACTGGCTGTCTGCTGTGGTGGTGATGGTGTTGTACAAGGTGCAGGAGCTGTCTATCTCCGTGACTGGCTGTCTGCTGTGATGGTGATGGTGTTGTACAAGGTGGAGGAGCTGTCTATCTCCGTGACTGGCTGTCTGCTGTGATGGTGATGTGATGGTGATGATTGTGGTGGTGGTGTTGTACAAGGTGGAGGAGCTGTCTATCTCCGTGACTGGCTGTCTGCTGTGATGATGATGTTGTACAAGGTGGAGGAGCTGTCTATCTCCGTGACTGGCTGTCTGCTGTGATGATGATGTTGTACAAGGTGGAGGAGCTGTCTATCTCCGTGACTGGCTGTCTGCTGTGATGGTGATGGTGTTGTACAAGGTGGAGGAGCTGTCTATCTCTGTGACTGGCTGTCTGCTGTGATGGTGGTGTGGTGATGGTGGTGGTGTTGTACAAGGTGGAGGAGCTGTCTATCTCTGTGACTGGCTGTCTGCTGTGATGGTGGTGTGGTGATGGTGGTGGTGTTGTACAAGGTGGAGGAGCTGTCTATCTCCGTGACTGGCTGTCTGCTGTGATGGTGATGATGGTGTTGTACAAGGTGGAGGAGCTGTCTATCTCCGTGACTGGCTGTCTGCTGTGATGGTGATGTGGTGATGATGATGATGTTGTACAAGGTGGAGGAGCTGTCTATCTCCGTGACTGGCTGTCTGATGTGATGGTGGTGTGGTGATGATGGTGGTGTTGTACAAGGTGGAGGAGCTGTCTATCTCCGTGACTGGCTGTCTGATGTGATGGTGGTGTGGTGATGATGGTGGTGTTGTACAAGGTGGAGGAGCTGTCTATCTCCGTGACTGGCTGTCTGATGTGATGGTGGTGTGGTGATGATGGTGGTGTTGTACAAGGTGGAGGAGCTGTCTATCTCCGTGACTGGCTGTCTGATGTGATGGTGGTGTGGTGATGATGGTGGTGTTGTACAAGGTGGAGGAGCTGTCTATCTCCGTGACTGGCTGTCTGATGTGATGGTGGTGTGGTGATGATGGTGGTGTTGTACAAGGTGGAGGAGCTGTCTATCTCCGTGACTGGCTGTCTGCTGTGATGGTGGTGATGTTGTACAAGGTGGAGGAGCTGTCTATCTCCGTGACTGGCTGTCTGCTGTGATGGTGGTGATGTTGTACAAGGTGGAGGAGCTGTCTATCTCCGTGACTGGCTGTCTGCTGTGATGATGGTGTTGTTGTACAAGGTGGAGGAGCTGTCTATCTCCGTGACTGGCTGTCTGCTGTGATGATGGTGTTGTTGTACAAGGTGGAGGAGCTGTCTATCTCCGTGACTGGCTGTCTGCTGTGATGATGGTGTTGTTGTACAAGGTGGAGGAGCTGTCTATCTCCGTGACTGGCTGTCTGCTGTGATGATGGTGTTGTTGTACAAGGTGGAGGAGCTGTCTATCTCCGTGACTGGCTGTCTGCTGTGATGGTGGTGTGGTGATGGTGATGATGGTGGTGATGTTGTACAAGGTGGAGGAGCTGTCTATCTCCGTGACTGGCTGTCTGCTGTGATGGTGATGTGATGATGGTGGTGTGATGATGGTGTTGTTGTACAAGGTGGAGGAGCTGTCTATCTCCGTGACTGGCTGTCTGCTGTGATGGTGATGGTGTTGTACAAGGTGGAGGAGCTGTCTATCTCCGTGACTGGCTGTCTGCTGTGATGGTGGTGTGATGATGGTGGTGTGATGATGGTGTTGTTGTACAAGGTGGAGGAGCTGTCTATCTCCGTGACTGGCTGTCTGCTGTGATGGTGGTGTGATGATGGTGGTGTGATGATGGTGTTGTTGTACAAGGTGGAGGAGCTGTCTATCTCCGTGACTGGCTGTCTGCTGTGATGATGGTGTTGTTGTACAAGGTGGAGGAGCTGTCTATCTCCGTGACTGGCTGTCTGCTGTGATGGTGATGATGGTGTTGTACAAGGTGGAGGAGCTGTCTATCTCCGTGACTGGCTGTCTGCTTTGGCGTATCACGGATGTGTCCCGGCGCCTTGCTGAGTCCAAGAAGAGCGGAGATGAGAGGGAGCTGCTGAGTCAGCCGTTCTACACTCACCGGTACGAGTGGGTGGGTGGGTGGGTGAGTGAGTGGGTGAGTGAGTGAGATGAGAGGGAGCTGCTGAGTCAGCCATTCTACACTCACCGGTACGAGTGGGTGGGTGGGTGGGTGAGTGAGTGGGTGAGTGAGTGAGATGAGAGGGAGCTGCTGAGTCAGCCATTCTACACTCACCGGTACGAGTGAGTGAGTGGGTGGGTGAGTGAGTGGGTGAGTGAGTGAGATGAGAGGGAGCTGCTGAGTCAGCCATTCTACACTCACCGGTACGAGTGAGTGAGTGGGTGGGTGAGTGAGTGGGTGAGTGAGTGAGATGAGAGGGAGCTGCTGAGTCAGCCATTCTACACTCACCGGTACGAGTGAGTGAGTGGGTGGGTGAGTGAGTGGGTGAGTGAGTGAGATGAGAGGGAGCTGCTGAGTCAGCCGTTCTACACTCACCGGTACGAGTGGGTGAGTGGGTGGGTGAGTGGGTGAGTGGGTGAGTGAGTGGGTGAGTGGGTGAGTGAGTGAGATGAGAGGGAGCTGCTGAGTCAGCCGTTCTACACTCACCGGTACGAGTGGGTGAGTGGGTGGGTGAGTGGGTGAGTGGGTGAGTGAGTGGGTGAGTGGGTGTGTGAGTGAGATGAGAGGGAGCTGCTGAGTCAGCCGTTCTACACTCACCGGTACGAGTGGGTGAGTGGGTGGGTGAGTGGGTGAGTGGGTGAGTGAGTGGGTGAGTGGGTGAGTGAGTGAGATGAGAGGGAGCTGCTGAGTCAGCCGTTCTACACTCACCGGTACGAGTGGGTGAGTGGGTGGGTGAGTGGGTGAGTGGGTGAGTGAGTGGGTGAGTGGGTGTGTGAGTGAGATGAGAGGGAGCTGCTGAGTCAGCCGTTCTACACTCACCGGTACGAGTGGGTGAGTGGGTGGGTGAGTGGGTGAGTGGGTGAGTGAGTGGGTGAGTGGGTGTGTGAGTGAGATGAGAGGGAGCTGCTGAGTCAGCCGTTCTACACTCACCGGTACGAGTGGGTGAGTGGGTGGGTGAGTGGGTGAGTGGGTGAGTGAGTGGGTGAGTGGGTGAGTGGGTGTGTGAGTGAGATGAGAGGGAGCTGCTGAGTCAGCCGTTCTACACTCACCGGTACGAGTGAGTGAGTGGGTGAGCGTGTGGGTGGGTGAGTGAGTGGGTGAGTGAGTGAGATGAGAGGGAGCTGCTGAGTCAGCCGTTCTACACTCACCGGTACGAGTGGGTGAGTGGGTGGGTGAGTGGGTGAGTGGGTGAGTGAGTGGGTGAGTGGGTGTGTGAGTGAGATGAGAGGGAGCTGCTGAGTCAGCCGTTCTACACTCACCGGTACGAGTGGGTGAGTGGGTGGGTGAGTGGGTGAGTGGGTGAGTGAGTGGGTGAGTGGGTGTGTGAGTGAGATGAGAGGGAGCTGCTGAGTCAGCCGTTCTACACTCACCGGTACGAGTGAGTGAGTGGGTGAGCGTGTGGGTGGGTGAGTGAGTGGGTGAGTGAGTGAGATGAGAGGGAGCTGCTGAGTCAGCCGTTCTACACTCACCGGTACGAGTGGGTGAGTGGGTGGGTGAGTGGGTGAGTGGGTGAGTGAGTGGGTGAGTGGGTGTGTGAGTGAGATGAGAGGGAGCTGCTGAGTCAGCCGTTCTACACTCACCGGTACGAGTGGGTGAGTGGGTGGGTGAGTGGGTGAGTGGGTGAGTGAGTGGGTGAGTGGGTGTGTGAGTGAGATGAGAGGGAGCTGCTGAGTCAGCCGTTCTACACTCACCGGTACGAGTGAGTGAGTGGGTGAGCGTGTGGGTGGGTGAGTGAGTGGGTGAGTGAGTGAGATGAGAGGGAGCTGCTGAGTCAGCCGTTCTACACTCACCGGTACGAGTGGGTGAGTGGGTGGGTGAGTGGGTGAGTGGGTGAGTGAGTGGGTGAGTGGGTGTGTGAGTGAGATGAGAGGGAGCTGCTGAGTCAGCCGTTCTACACTCACCGGTACGAGTGAGTGAGTGGGTGAGCGTGTGGGTGGGTGAGTGAGTGGGTGAGTGAGTGAGATGAGAGGGAGCTGCTGAGTCAGCCGTTCTACACTCACCGGTACGAGTGGGTGAGTGGGTGGGTGAGTGGGTGAGTGAGTGTGTGTGTGAGTGAGTGTGTGTGTGAGTGAGTGGGTGAGATGAGAGGGAGCTGCTGAGTCAGCCATTCTACACTCACCGGTACGAGTGGGTGAGCGTGTGAGTGAGTGGGTTAGTGAGTGGGTGTGTGAGTGGGTGTGTGAGTGAGTGGGTGGGTGAGTGGGTGAGCGTGTGGGTGAGTGGGTGGGTGAGTGGGTTAGCGTGTGGGTGAGCGAGTGAGTGAGTGTGTGAGTGAGTGGGTGAGTGAGTGGGTGTGTGAGTGAGTGTGTGAGTGGGTGAGTGAGTGTATGAGTGAGTGGGTGAGCGTGTGAGTGAGTGTGTGAGTGAGTGAGAGGGAGCTGCTGCGTCATCCATTCTACACTCACCGGTACGAGTGGGTGAGCGTGTGAGTGGGTGAGTGTGTGAGTGAGTGTGTGTGTGAGTGGGTGAGTGGGTGAGTGAGTGGGTGTGTGAGTGAGTGGGATGAGTGGGTGAGTGGGTGAGTGAGTGAGTGAATGGGTGAGTGCGTGGGTGAGTGAGTGTGTGAGTGAGATGAGAGGGAGCTGCTGAGTCAGCCATTCTACACTCACCGGTACGAGTGGGTGAGCGTGTGGGTGGGTGAGTGAGTGAGTGGGTGAGCGTGTGGGTGAGTGAGTGAGAGGGAGCTGCTGAGTCAGCCATTCTACACTCACCGGTACGAGTGGGTGAGTGAGTGGGTGTGTGAGTGAGTGGGATGAGTGGGTGAGTGGGTGAGTGAGTGAGTGAGTGAATGGGTGAGTGGGTGGGTGAGTAAGTGTGTGAGTGAGTGAGTGAATGGGTGAGTGGGTGAGTGAGTGGGTGAGTGGGTGAGTGAGTGAGTGGGTGAGTGTGTGAGTGGGTGAGTGTGTGAGTGAGTGTGTGAGTGAGTGAGAGGGAGCTGCTGAGTCAGCCGTTCTACACTCACCGGTACGAGTGTGTGGGTGAGTGAGTGAGTGAGTGGGTGGGTGAGTGAATGGGTGAGTGAGTGGGTGAGTGTGTGGGTGAGTGTGTGAGTGTGTGGGTGAGTGTGAGTGAGTGGGTGAGTGAGTGGGTGAGTGAGTGGGTGAGTGAGTGGGTGTGTGAGTGTGTGAGTGTGTGAGTGAGTGTGTGAGTGGGTGGGTGAGTGGGTGAGTGTGTGAGTGTGTGAGCGTGTGGGTGAGTGTGTGAGTGGGTGGGTGAGTGTGTGAGTGAGTGGGTGAGTGTGTGAGTGTGTGAGTGAGTGAGTGGGTGAGTGAGTGAGTGGGTGAGCGTGTGGGTGAGTGTGTGAGTGAGTGAGAGGGAGCTGCTGAGTCAGCCATTCTACACTCACCGGTACGAGTGGGTGAGCGTGTGAGTGGGTGAGTGAGTGGGTGAGTGGGTGAGTGAGTGGGTGAGTGTGTGAGTGAGTGTGTGGGTGAGTGGGTGAGTGAGTGGGTGAGTGAGTGGGTGAGTGTGTGAGTGAGTGTGTGGGTGAGTGTGTGGGTGAGTGAGTGGGTGAGTGAGTGAGATGAGAGGGAGCTGCTGAGTCAGCCGTTCTACACTCACCGGTACGAGTGAGTGAGCGTGTGGGTGGGTGAGTGAGTGGGTGAGCGAGTGGGTGAGTGTGTGGGTGAGTGTGTGGGTGAGTGGGTGAGTGAATGGGTGAGTGAGTGAGTGGGTGAGTGAGTGAGTGTGTGGGTGAGTGAGTGAGTTAGTGGGTGAGTGAGTGAGAGGGAGCTGCTGAGTCAGCCGTTCTACACTCACTGGTACGAGTGGGTGAGCGTGTGAGTGGTTGAGCGTGTGGGTGAGTGAGTGGGTGAGTGTGTGGGTGAGCGTGTGGGTGAGTGAGTGGGTGAGCGTGTGGGTGAGTGTGTGAGTGAGTGTGAGTGAGATGAGAGGGAGCTGCTGAGTCAGCCATTCTACACTCACCGGTACAAGTGGGTGAGCGTGTGAGTGGGTGAGTGAGTGGGTGAGTGTGTGGGTGAGTGAGTGGGTGTGTGAGTGGGTGAGTGAGTGTGTGGGTGAGTGGGTGAGTGAGTGTGTGGGTGAGTGTGTGAGTGAGTGAGTGGGTGAGTGTGTGAGTGAGTGTGTGAGTGAGTGTGAGTGAGATGAGAGGGAGCTGCTGAGTCAGCCATTCTACACTCACCGGTACAAGTGGGTGAGCGTGTGAGTGGGTGAGTGAGTGGGTGAGTGTGTGGGTGAGTGAGTGGGTGTGTGAGTGGGTGAGTGAGTGTGTGGGTGAGTGGGTGAGTGAGTGTGTGGGTGAGTGTGTGAGTGAGTGAGTGTGTGGGTGAGTGAGTGAGTGAGTGTGTGAGTGAGTGTGTGAGTGAGTGAGAGGGAGCTGCTGAGTCATCCGTTCTACACTCACCGGTACGAGTGAGTGAGTGTGTGAGTGAGTGAATGAGTGGGTGAGTGAGTGAGTGTGTGAGTGAGTGGGTGAGTGTGTGAGTGAGTGGGTGAGAGGGAGCTGCTGAGTCAGCCGTTCTACACTCACCGGTACGAGTGGGTGAGCGTGTGAGTGGGTGAGTGAGTGGGTGAGCGTGTGGGTGAGCGTGCGGGTGAGCGTGTGGGTGAGCGTGTGGGTGAGTGGGTGAGCGTGTGGGTGAGCGTGCAGGAAGCAGTGGGCGACATTACACAGGAAGTAAACGTGAGGCAGTAGGCGGTGATGTGCTGGTAGTAGGTGGGCGGGGCATTAGGGAGTGGTGCAATTAGACAGGAAGTAGGTGGGCGGGGCATTCGGGAGTGGTGCAATTAGACAGGAAGTAGGTGGGCGGGGCATTCGGGAGTGGTGCAATTAGACAGGAAGTAGGTGGGCGGGGCATTCGGGAGTGGTGCAATTAGACAGGAAGTAGGTGGGCGGGGCAGCAGGGAGTGGTGCATTTAGACAGGAAGTGGGTGGGCGGGGCATTCGGGAGTGGTGCAATTAGACAGGATGTAGGTGGGCGGGGCTTGCAGGGAGTGGTGCAATTAGACAGGAAGTAGGTGGGCGGGGCAGCAGGGAGTGGCGCAATTAGACAGGAAGTAGGTGGGCGGGGCTTGCAGGGAGTGGTGCAATTAGACAGGAAGTAGGTGGGCGGGGCTATAGGGAGTGGTGCAATTAGACAGGAAGTAGGTGGGTGGGGCTTGCAGGGAGTGGTGCAATTAGACAGGATGTAGGTTGGCGGGGCTTGCAGGGAGTGGTGCAATTAGACAGGAAGTAGGTGGGCGGGGCTATAGGGAGTGGTGCAATTAGACAGGAAGTAGGTGGGTGGGGCTTGCAGGGAGTGGTGCAATTAGACAGGATGTAGGTTGGCGGGGCTATGGGCAGTGGTGCAATTAGACAGGAAGTAGGTGGGCGGGGCTTGCAGGGAGTGGTGCAATTAGACAGGAAGTAGGTGGGCGGGGCATTCGGGAGTGGTGCAATTAGACAGGAAGTAGGTGGGCGGGGCTTGCAGGGAGTGGTGCAATTAGACAGGAAGTAGGTGGGCGGGGCAGCAGGGAGTGGTGCAATTAGACAGGAAGTAGGTGGGCAGGGCTTGCAGGGAGTGGTGCAATTAGACAGGAAGTAGGTGGGCGGGGCTATAGGGAGTGGTGCAATTAGACAGGAAGTAGGTGGGTGGGGCTTGCAGGGAGTGGTGCAATTAGACAGGATGTAGGTTGGCGGGGCTATGGGCAGTGGTGCAATTAGACAGGAAGTAGGTGGGCGGGGCTTGCAGGGAGTGGTGCAATTAGACAGGAAGTAGGTGGGCGGGGCATTCGGGAGTGGTGCAATTAGACAGGAAGTAGGTGGGTGGGGCTTGCAGGGAGTGGTGCAATTAGATAGGAAGTAGGTGGGCGGGGCTTGCAGTGAGTGGTGCAGTTAGACAGGAAATAGGTGGGCGGGGCAGCAGGGAGTGGTGCAGTTAGACAGGAAGTAGGTGGGCGGGGCTACAGGGAGTGGTGCAATTAGACAGGAAGTAGGTGGGTGGGGCTATAGGGAGTGGTGCAATTAGACAGGAAGTAGGTGGGCGGGGCAGCAGGAGTGGTGCAATTAGACAGGAAGTAGGTGGGTGGGGCTATAGGGAGTGGTGCAATTAGACAGGAAGTAGGTGGGCGGGGCTTGCAGGGAGTGGTGCAATTAGACAGGAAGTAGGTGGGCGGGGCTTGCAGGGAGTTTTGCAATTAGACAGGAAGTAGGTGGGCGGGGCAGCAGGGAGTGGTGTAGTTAGACAGGAAGTAGGTGGGCGGGGCAGCAGGGAGTGGTGCAATTAGACAGGAAGTAGGTGGGCGGGGCATTAGGGAGTGGTGCAATTAGACAGGAAGTAGGTGGGCGGGGCTATAGGGAGTGGTGCAATTAGACAGGAAGTAGGTGGGCGGGGCTTGCAGGGAGTGGTGCAATTAGATAGGAAGTAGGTGGGCGGGGCTGCAGGGAGTGGTGCAATTAGACAGGAAGTAGGTGGGCGGGGCTATAGGAAGTTGTGCAATTAGACAGGAAGTAGGTGGGCGGGGCTGCAGGGAGTGGTGCAATTTGACAGGAAGTAGGTGGGCGGGGCTTGCAGGGAGTGGTGCAATTAGACAGGAAGTAGGTGGGCGTGGCTATAGGGAGTGGTGCAATTAGACAGGAAGTAGGTGGGCGGGGCTTGCAGGGAGTGGTGCAATTAGACAGGAAGTAGGTGGGCCGGGCTATGGGGAGTGGTGCAATTAGACAGGAAGTAGGTGGGCGGGGCTTGCAGGGAGTGGTGCAATTAGACAGGAAGTAGGTGAGCGGGGCTATAGGGAGTGGTGCAATTAGACAGGAAGTAGGTGGGCGGGGCTATAGGGAGTGCTGCAATTAGACAGGAAGTGGGTGGGCGGGGCAGCATGGAGTGGTGCAGTTAGACAGGAAGTAGGTGGGCGGGGCTTGCAGGGAGTGGTGCAATTAGATAGGAAGTAGGTGAGCGGGGCTATAGGGAGTGGTGCAGTTAGACAGGAAGTAGGTGGGCGGGGCTATAGGGAGTGCTGCAATTAGACAGGATGTGGGTGGGCGGGGCAGCAGGGAGTGGTGCAGTTAGACAGGAAGTAGGTGGGCGGGGCTTGCAGGGAGTGGTGCAATTAGATAGGAAGTAGGTGGGCGGGGCTTGCAGGGAGTGGTGCAATTAGACAGGAAGTAGGTGGGCGGGGCTTGCAGGGAGTGCTGCAATTAGACAGGAAGTAGGTGGGCGGGGCAGCAGGGAGTGGTGTAGTTAGACAGGAAGTAGGTGGGCGGGGCAGCAGGGAGTGGTGCAATTAGACAGGAAGTAGGTGGGCGGGGCATTAGGGAGTGGTGCAATTAGACAGGAAGTAGGTGGGCGGGGCTTGCAAGGAGTGGCGCAATTAGACAGGAAGTAGGTGGGCGGGGCTATAGGGAGTGGTGCAATTGGACAGGAAGTAGGTGGGCGGGGCTTGCAGGGAGTGGTGCAATTACACAGGAAGTAGGTGGGCGGGGCTGCAGGGAGTGGTGCAACTAGACAGGAAGTAGGTGGGCAGGGCTATAGGGAGTGGTGCAATTAGACAGGAAGTAGGTGGGCGGGGCTGCAGGGAGTGGTGCAATTAGACAGGAAGTAGGTGGGCGGGGCTAGCAGGGAGTGGTGCAATTAGACAGGAAGTAGGTGGGTGGGGCTTGCAGGGAGTGGTGCAATTAGACAGGAAGTAGGTGGGCGAGGCTAGCAGGGAGTGGTGCAATTAGACAGGAAGTAGGTGGGCGGGGCTATAGGGAGTGGTGCAATTAGACAGGAAGTAGGTGGGTGGGGCTTGCAGGGAGTGGTACAATTAGACAGGAAGTAGGTGGGCGGGACTATAGGGAGTGGTGCAATTAGACAGGAAGTAGGTGGGCGGGGCTATAGGGAGTGGTGCAATTAGACAGGAAGTAGGTGGGCGGGGCTATAGGGAGTGGTGCAATTAGACAGGAAGTAGGTGGGCGGGGCTATAGGGAGTGGTGCAATTAGACAGGAAGTAGGTGGGCGGGGCTTGCAGGGAGTGGTGCAATTAGACAGGAAGTAGGTGGGCGGGGCTTGCAGGGAGTGCTGCAATTAGACAGGAAGTAGGTGGGCGGGGCAGCAGGGAGTGGTGTAGTTAGACAGGAAGTAGGTGGGCGGGGCAGCAGGGAGTGGTGCAATTAGACAGGAAGTAGGTGGGCGGGGCATTAGGGAGTGGTGCAATTAGACAGGAAGTAGGTGGGCGGGGCTTGCAGGGACTGGCGCAATTAGACAGGAAGTAGGTGGGCGGGGCTATAGGGGGTGGTGCAATTAGACAGGAAGTAGGTGGGCGGGGCTTGCAGGGAGTGGTGCAATTAGACAGGAAGTAGGTGGGCGGGGCTGCAGGGAGTGGTGCAATTAGACAGGAAGTAGGTGGGCGGGGCTATAGGAAGTTGTGCAATTAGACAGGAAGTAGGTGGGCGGGGCTGCATGGAGTGGTGCAATTAGACAGGAAGTAGGTGGGCGGGGCTAGCAGGGAGTGGTGCAATTAGACAGGAAGTAGGTGGGTGGGGCTAGCAGGGAGTGGTGCAATTAGACAGGAAGTAGGTGGGTGGGGCTAGCAGGGAGTGGTGCAATTAGACAGGAAGTAGGTGGGCGGGGCTTGCAGGGAGTGGTGCAATTAGACAGGAAGTAGGTGGGCGGGGCATTAGGGAGTGGTGCAATTAGACAGGAAGTAGGTGGGCGGGGCTAGCAGGGAGTGGTGCAATTAGACAGGAAGTAGGTGGGCGGGGCAGCAGGGAGTGGTGCAATTAGACAGGAAGTAGGTGGGCGGGGCTTGCAGGGAGTGGCGCAATTATACAGGAAGTAGGTGGGCGGGGCTTGCAGTGAGTGGTGCTGGCCACCCACCCCCTCGTGTGCCGTGCCGGCCTTCATAGGTGCTCGCTAACAGCACTTGCCCCTACAGTCTGTTAAGGCTATATGGGGGATCTTTGTGTTCGTGAGTGAGTCTAGGTGCGAGTATGTGCTAGCGAGTGTGTGTGTACATGAGTGTGTGTGTACGTGAGTGCGTGTGTACGTGAGTGCGTGAGTGCGTGCGTACGTGCGTACGTGTGAATGTGAGTGTGTGTGTACGTGAGTGTGCGTGCGTACGTGAGTGTGCGTGCGTACGTGAGTGTGCGTGCGTACGTGAGTGTGTGTGTGTACGTGAGTGTGTGTGTGTACGTGAGTGTGTGTGTACGTGAGTGTGTGCTAGCGAGTGTGCTAGTGTGTGCTAGCGAGTGTGTGTGTACGTGAGTGCGTGCGTACGTGAGTGTGTGTGCGTATGCGGGCAGCCTGAAACCCCCCCACCTCTCCCCCCACCCCCACCCCCCCCCCCACCACCCCCCCCCACCCCCCAGCTACGGCTACAAGCTGCAGGTCACCGCCTTCCTCAACGGCAATGGCAGCGGCGAGGGTTCCCACCTGTCCCTGTACGTGCGCCTGGTGGCCGGCCCTTACGACAACATCCTCCCCTGGCCCTTCCCGCACCGCCTCTCCTTCTCGCTGCTGCACCAGGGCGGCCCCTCCTGCCCCTCCTCCACCGGGACCCCAGTCGCCGCGGCCGTGGCCGCGGCGGCCGCGGCCGCGGCTGCGGCCGCGGCCGCGTCGGCGTCGGCGGGAGGGGGAGGGGGAGGACCGGCAAACGTTTTGACGCCGCCGCATCCGGCCCGGCCTCCCCCACCGGGCCCGCACTCGGCCGAAAACAACAACAACTGTAACGGTAGCACCACGAGCAGCAGCAGCAGCGGCAGCAGCGGCGGCGGCGGCGGCGGCGGCGTCGGCAGGAGCGGCAACGCGGCGAACAACCACCACCACCACCACCACCAGCCGCAGCACCAGCAGCACCAGCAGCACCAGCAGCAGCAGCAGCACCAGCAGCAGCAGCAGCCCGCCAGGCCCGTAGCGCCGGGGCCGTACCCGGCGGCGGCACCGCCGGCGCCTCCCCCGGAGCCGCCCCGGCACATCTACCGGGCGTTCACGCCGGACCCGGCGTGGAAGCACTTCCAGAAGCCCACGGCGCCGGCGGCCGCGGTCGCCTCGGCGGCCCCGGCGGCTCCGGCGGCTCCGGTGGCGGGGCCGGGGCCGGGGCCGGGGCCGGGGCCGGCGGCAGCACCGGGGCCGGGGCCGCCGCCACCGCCGGCGGTCCCGGCCGGCGTCCTCTCGCTGGCGACGCCGCCGGTGGTGCCGCAGTTGGCCGGGTCGAGCTTCGCGGCGGTGGGCGGCGGCGGCGGCGGCGGCGTGGGGTCTGACGGGGCGGCGTTGGGGTTCGGCTACCCGCGGTTCGTGACCCACGAGGAGATGAGGGACGGCGGCTTCGTGAGGGACGACGCCATCCTGGTGCGCGTCGCTGTGGAGCACGCCGGCAAGCTGCAGCAGCAGCAGCAGCAGCAGCACGTGTAGGGGGGGGGGGGGGGGGGGCGTGGTGCCGGTGTGTTGCGTGTACCGGCGGCGTTTGCCGGTGTACACCGGCGTGTTGCCGGTGTACACCGGCGTACACCGGCGTGTTGCCGGTGTCGGCGTGTTGCGCAAAACGGGCAGCCGTGTGCTGTCCATGTCCCCACCCCCTCTCGGTGACATTCCTTGTGCTGCCCCGCCCACCTACTTCCTGTCTAATGGTGCCACTCCCTGCTGCCCCGCCCACCTACTTCCTGTCTATTTGCACCACTCACTGCAAGCCCCGCCCCCCTACTTCCTGTCTAACTGCACCACTCCCTGCAAGCCCCGCCCACCTACTTCCTGTCTAACTGCACTACTCCCTGCTGCCCCGCCCACCTACTTCCTGTCTAACTGCACCACTCCCTGCTGCCCCGCCCACCTACTTCCTGTCTAATTCCATCAACTTGCAGCGGCGCCACCCCCCACTTACCCGTGCCGTGCCGCCTACTCCCTGTAGCTCCGCCTACTCCCTGTAGCTCCGCCTTCTCCCTGTAGCTCCGACTACTTCCTGTAGCACCGCCTACTCCTTGCAGCGACGCCTACTCCCTGTAGCTCCGCCTACTCCCGGCGTAGCTTCGCCCCCTCCCTGTAGCTCCGCCTACTCCCTGTAGCTCCGCCTACTCCCTGTGCTGCCACTCCCACAGGGGCACGGTTAGGTTCCACTTCCTGTGCCGTCCCTCACCACTTCCTGTGCCACTCACCTGTAAATAGCCCCGCCTACTCCCTGTAGCCCCGCCTACTCCCGGTGTAGCTCCGCCTACTCCCTGTAGCTCCGCCTACTCCCTGTAGCTCCGCCTTCTCCCTGTAGCACCGCCTACTTCCTGTAGCACCGCCTACTCCTTGCAGCGACGCCTACTCCCTGTAGCTCCGCCTACTCCCGGCGTAACTTCGCCCCCTCCCTGTAGCTCCGCCTACTCCCTGTAGCTCCGCCTACTCCCTGTGCTGCCACTCCCACAGGGGCACGGTTAGGTTCCACTTCCTGTGCCGTCCCTCACCACTTCCTGTGCCACTCACCTGTAAATAGCCCCGCCTACTCCCTGTAGCCCCGCCTACTCCCGGTGTAGCTCCGCCTACTCCCTGTAGCTCCGCCTACTCCCTGTAGCTCCGCCTACTCCCGGCGTAGCTCCGCCTACTCCCTGTAGCTCCGCCTACTCCCTGTAGCTCCGCCTACTCCCAGTAGCTTCGCCCCCTCCCTGTAGCTCCGCCTACTCCCTGTAGCTCCGCCTACTCCCTGTAGCTCCGCCTACTCCCGGCGTAGCTCCGCCTACTCCCTGTAGCTCCGCCCACTCCCGGCGTAGCTCCACCTACTCCCGGTGTAGCTCCGCCTACTCCCTGTAGCTCCACCTACTCCCTGTAGCTCCACCTACTCCCTGTGCTGCCACTCCACTCCCACAGGGGCACGGTTAGGTCTCCACTTCCTGTGCCACTCACCTGTAAATAGCCCCGCCTACTCCCTGTAGCTCCGCCTACTCCCTGTAGCTCCACCTACTCCCTGTAGCCCCGCCTACTCCCTGTAGCTCCGCCTACTCCCTGTAGCTCCGCCTACTCCCTGTGCTGCCACTCCACTCCCACAGGGGCACGGTTAGGTCTCCACTTCCTGTGCCACTCACCTGTAAATAGCCCCGCCTACTCCCTGTAGTTCCGCCTACTCCCTGTAGCTCCGCCTACTCCCTGTAGCTCCGCCTACTCCCTGTAGCTCCGCCTACTCCCGGCGTAGCTCCGCCTACTCCCTGTAGCTCCGCCTACTCCCTGTAGCTCCGCCTACTCCCGGCGTAGCTCCGCCTACTCCCTGTAGCTCCGCCTACTCCCTGTAGATCCGCCTACTCCCTGTAGCTCCGCCTACTCCCTGTAGCTCCGCCTACTCCCTGTGCTTGCCACTCCACTCCCACAGGGGCACGGTTAGGTATCCACTTCCTGTGCCACTCACCTGTAAATAGCCCCGCCTACTCCCTGTAGCTCCGCCTACTCCCTGTAGCTCCGCCTACTCCCTGTAGCTCCACCTACTCCCTGTAGCTCCGTCTACTCCCGGCGTAGCTCCGCCTACTCCCGGCGTAGCTCCGCCTACTCCCTGTAGCTCCGCCTACTCCCTGTGCTTGCCACTCCACTCCCACAGAGACACGGTTTGGTTCCACTTCCTGTGCCGTCCCTCACCACTTCCTGTGCCACTCACCTGTAAATAGCCCCGCCTACTCCCTGTAGCTCCGCCAACTCCCGGCGTAGCTCCGCCTACTCCCGGCGTAGCCCCGCCCACTCCCTGTAGCTCCGCCTACTCCCTGTAGCTCCGCCTACTCCCTGTGCTTGCCACTCCACTCCCACAGGGGCACGGTTAGGTATCCACTTCCTGTGCCACTCACCTGTAAATAGGCCCGGCTGTAACGCGCTATGTTTGAGTGCCCTCCTATTTATTGTACTGACCTTCCTTCGTGTATCCTCCCGACTTCCCGTGCCGTCATCTCGACCACTTACCTCTCTTCCTGGACATTCCCTACTACTTCAACTACCTTCGCTACTACTTACCGTACATTTCCTAGGGGCCGTTCATAAATGACGTCACGCACCACCTAGGCGGAGGGGGGTGGGTGGTTTGAGGAATGTGACGTCACATCAAAATTGCGCAACTTTGAATGCAGACA
Source organism: Petromyzon marinus (assembly GCF_048934315.1). Classification (NCBI taxonomy): domain Eukaryota; kingdom Metazoa; phylum Chordata; class Hyperoartia; order Petromyzontiformes; family Petromyzontidae; genus Petromyzon; species Petromyzon marinus. The sequence goes on along the minus strand of NC_133749.1, from coordinate 2,564,628 downwards.
ACACGTTCTACTTATAGCCTTGGTTCTTTCGGTAAAGTCACCACGTAGAAGGGAAACAATAAAATGATAAAAATATATATATGAAACAATATTGTTTTGTATATTTTTATTATTTTATTGTTTCCCTTCTAACGTGGTGGTGACTTTACCGAAAGTACCAAGAATGCTAATTTTATTGTTTTACAATAATTGTATTGTTTTATATTTTTATTATTTTATTGTTTCCCTTCTACGCGGTGGTGGTGACTTTACCGAAAGAACCAAGAATACTAATTTTATTGTTTTACAATAATTTTATTGTTTTATATTTTTATTATTTTATTGTTTCCCTTCTACATGGTGGTGACTTTACCGAAAGAACCAAGAATAAGAATTTAATTGTTTTACAATAATTTAATTGTTTTATATTTTTATTATTTTATTGTTTCCCTTCAACGTGGTGGTGACTTTACCGAAAGAACCAAGAATAATAATTTTATTGTTTTATATTTTTATTATTTTATTGTTTCCCTTCTACGTGGTGGTGACTTTACCGAAAGAACCAAGAATACTAATTGTATTGTTTTATATTTGTATTATTTTATTGTTTCCCTTCTAACGTGGTGGTGACTTTACCTAAATAACCAATCATATGACTCCCCTGCACTCACGAACGCTTTAAATCAAAATTTAATTACATAACGAATGTCTTCTCCTGCCACATCAGAGTGTGCAGCGCCACATTAAACACGCGCTACAGTGACAAATAGTTTATACTCTTTGGTTCTATTCGGTGAAGTGACGTGGGTAAAAAAACAAAGCAACAAAATTCTCACGGCGTTTCGGCCACAACACAAGCGGCCTTCATCAGGTGAAGGGACCGGGCTGTCTCGAGGACAGCGCTGGAGTGAACGCACAGCCACGCTCAGAGCGCGGACCTTCAAGCAAATAGTTTAAAAGCGATTTGAAGGGCGTTTTATCGGTCCCCTTTGGCCCTTTCGGCAAAGTCGCCACCACCACCACCACGTAGAACGAGAATAAAAATAATAAGTTGATGAAGGCCGCTTGCGTTGTGGCCGAAACGTCGTGAGAATTTTTATTGTGTTATTTTATTTGATCAACTTATTATTTTTATTCTCATTCTACGTGGTGGTGGTGGTGACTTTACCGAAAGAACCAAAGAAGATGAATCCTTGCAGTAACGAAAGCTTTAAATCGTTTTATTTATTTTTTTGGGGGGGGTCAAAAATCCTCCTAAATCATCGCGTGACGTCATTTATGGACTGCTCCCCCCCCCCCACTACTTCCTCCACCACTACCCGTGCCACCTACCCCGCTACTCCCCCCGTCCGTTTTGCTGTATCTTTATATGTTATCTGTATCATTAGACCTCCTTGGCCGGTACCACAATATAACAATGGTAGGGGTTGTTCCCCCTTTGTTCTGGCAAAAAAAAACTGAAATCTTTTTTTTGTTTAACGAGGATTGATGTCTACGGCATTAACCACGATACCTGCAGTCGAAATGCAAACAAAAGACATACCGTGATAAGGACAAATGCGTATATTATCACAGTATGTCTTTTGTTTGCATTTTGACTGCAGGTGCTGTGGCTAATGCAGTAGACATGAACCCTTTTTAAAAGGTTTCGGTTTTCTTGCCGGAAAAACGGGGGGAGGAAAAACCCCTATTGTTGTTGTTATTGTTATACTTTATATTTTAATTTACGTTCCAAAGCGTCGTCATTTTGCGCACGGAGGATATTGTCGCCCACCCCGCCCACTCCCCCGCCCGCCCACCCTCCCACGGGTTCGGCTTGGGGTTAGGGGTTATTGGTTCGCGGTGTGATGGGTTGGGTTTGGTGGGTCGGGGGGGGGGGGGGGGGGGCGAGATGTTAACTCCCTCTCCCGGCACGCAGGAGGTCCGTGGGTTCGATCCCGGACCCTGACTATGCCCTGGCTGCTGCTGTGTATTCGGAGTCTGCGTCTCTCTCGCCCCCTCTACGTCGTGGTGGTCCCTGCGAAGATGACGATATCAGCCGCTGTGGTTGAGCTTCTATGATTCCGTGCGATGATTGGCCAGGCCAATGCCTGTCTGGGTGAAAGGGCGACTTGCATCGCAGCTCAGTGCGGGCGTTAACTGGTGCAGATAAACGGAGTTTAGAGCATGGGTCTCGATGTGTGTGGGTCTCTAGGTGTATCTGTGAGTCCCTGGGTGTATCTGTGAGTCTTCAGGGGATCTCTGTGAGTCTCTAGGGGTCTCTGTGAGTCTCTAGGGGTCTCTGTGAGTCTCTAGGGGTCTCTGTGAGTCTCTAGGGGTCTCTGTGAGTCTCTGTGAGTCTCTATGGGTCTCTGGATCTCTGTGAGTCTCTACTGGTCTCTGTGAGTCTCTAGGGGTCTCTGTGAGTCTCTATGGGTCTCTGTGAATCTCTATGGGAATATGTTAGTCTCTAGGGGTCTCTGTGAGTCTCTACGGGTCTCTGGATCTCTGTGAGTCTCTAGGGGTATCTGTGAGTCTCTAGGGGTCTCTGTGAGTCTCTAGGGGTCTCTGTGAGTCTCTAGAGGTCTCTATGAGTCTCTAGGGGTCTCTGTGAGTCTCTAGGGGATCTCTGTGAGTCTCTGGGAATCTGTGAGTGTCTACGGGTCTCTGTGAGTCTCTATGGGAATATGTTAGTCTCTAGGGGTCTCTGTGAGTCTCTGTGAGTCTCTACGGGTCTCTGGATCTCTGTGAGTCTCTAGGGGTCTCTGTGAGTCTCTGTAGATCTCTGTGAGTCTCTACGGGTCTCTATAAGTCTATGTGAGTCTCTGTGAGTCTCTGTGGGTCTCTGTGGGTCTCTCCGGGTCTCTGTGAGTCTATATGGGTCTCTGTGAGTCTCTATGGGTCTCTGTGAGTCTCTACGAGTCTCTGTGAGTCTCTGTGAGTCTCTACGGGTCTCTATAAGGATCTGGGAGTCTCTATGGGTCTCTGTGAGTCTCTACGGGTCTCTGTGAGTCTCTGGATCTATGTGAGTCTCTCGGGGTCTCTGTGAGTCTCTATGGGACTCTGTGAGTCTCTGTAAGTCTCTACGAGTCTCTATAAGTCTCTGTGAGTCTCTATAAGTCTCTGAGTCTCTATGGGACTCTGTGAGTCTCTGTAAGTCTCTATGAGTCTCTATAAGTCTCTGTGAGTCTCTATGAGTCTCTGAGTCTCTATGAGTTTATATGAGTCTCTATGAGTCTCTGTGAGTCTCTATGAGTCTCTATAAATCTCTATAAGTCTCTGTGAGTATCTGAGTCTCTATGAGTCTCTGTGAGTCTCTATGAGTCTCTGTGAGTCTCTACGAGTCTCTGTGAGTCTCTATAAGTCTCTGTGAGTATCTGAGTCTCTAAGTCTCTGTGAGTCTCTATGAGTCTCTATGAGTCTCTGAGTCTCTGTGAGTCTCTATGAGTCTCTATAAGTCTCTGTGAGTATCTGAGTCTCTATAAGTCTCTGTGTGTCTCTATGAGTCTCTGTGAGTCTCTGTGAGTCTCTATGAGTCTCTATAAGTCTCTGTGAGTCTCTGTGAGTCTCTATGAGTCTCTGTGAGTCACTATGAGTCTCTATAAGTCTCTGTGAGTCTCTGAGTCTCTATGAGTCTCTATGAGTCTCTGGATCCACGCTGTAAATTCTCACACAGGACGATGACGACGATGATGACGATGATGATGACGATGACGACGATGACGATGATGACGATGATGACGATGACGATGACGACGATGACGATGACGACGATGATGATGACGACGATGACGACGATGATATCAGCCACGAGGCCGATGAGCTGCCGTCATTCCGCGCGATGATTGCCCCGGCCTACCGCCTGGGTTCCTGCGTAGGGCAGGGGGTGCGAAACGTCCGTCCCGCGGGCCGTACAAAGCCCGCTAAGTCATTTGGTCTCTGACCCTGCCAAGGCAACCGCAGGCGAGATTTGAAATTAAATAAATCGAGGAGCAAAACCTGGAAAATCAGTTGCGAGTAACAGCAACATCATCAATAGCCAGCTAACATCACCAATAGCCAGCTAACATCACCAATACCAGCTAACATCACCAATAGCCAGCTAACATCACCAATACCAGCTAACATCATCAATAGCCAGCTAACATCACCAATAGCCAGCTAACATCACCAATACCAGCTAACATCACCAATAGCCAGCTAACATCATCAATAGCCAGCTAACATCACCAATAGCCAGCTAACATCACCAATACCAGCTAACATCATCAATACCAGCTAACATCACCAATACCAGCTAACATCATCAATACCAGCTAACATCACCAATACCAGCTAACATCACCAATACCAGCTAACATCACCAATACCAGCTAACATCATCAATACCAGCTAACATCACCAATACCAGCTAACATCATCAATACCAGCTAACATCACCAATACCAGCTAACATCACCAATACCAGCTAACATCATCAATACCAGCTAACATCACCAATACCAGCTAACATCACCAATACCAGCTAACATCATCAATAGCCAGCTAACATCATCAATACCAGCTAACATCATCAATACCAACTAACATCACCAATAGCCAGCTAACATCATCAATAGCCAGCTAACATCATCAATAGCCACCTAACATCATCAATATCCAGCTAAAATCATCAATACCAGCTAACATCATCAATACCAGCTAACATCACCAATACCAGCTAACATCACCAATAGCCAGCTAACATCATCAATAGCCAGCTAACATCACCAATAGCCAGCTAACATCACCAATACCAGCTAACATCATCAATACCAGCTAACATCACCAATACCAGCTAACATCATCAATACCAGCTAACATCACCAATACCAGCTAACATCACCAATACCAGCTAACATCACCAATACCAGCTAACATCATCAATACCAGCTAACATCACCAATACCAGCTAACATCATCAATACCAGCTAACATCACCAATACCAGCTAACATCACCAATACCAGCTAACATCATCAATACCAGCTAACATCACCAATACCAGCTAACATCACCAATACCAGCTAACATCATCAATAGCCAGCTAACATCATCAATACCAGCTAACATCATCAATACCAACTAACATCACCAATAGCCAGCTAACATCATCAATAGCCAGCTAACATCACCAATACCAGCTAACATCACCAATACCAGCTAACATCACCAACACCAGCTAACATCATCAATACCAGCTAACATCACCAATAGCCAGCTAACATCAATAACACCAGCTAACTTTACCAATACCAGCTAACATCACCAATACCAGCTAACATCATCAATACCAGCTAACATCATCAATACCAGCTAACATCATCAATACCCAGCTAACATCATCACCACCACGCCTCGCCAAAGAGTTGCAGTTCCAGCCCATCGCATTAGCGAGTTAATGAAATGTTTGAACAAATATCAACGGGCTCATTGTTAAGTCGATCAATTTTTGTACGGCCTGCGAATGATGTCCTTTAAATATCCAAATGGCAATTGGCGGAAAAAATATTTCCCAGCCCCCCACCCCACCCACCCACCCCACCCACCACCACCCCACCCACCCCACCCACCCCACCCACCACCCCTGACGTAGGAGCCCGGCACAGTGGGTCGTGGTAACCGCGTGTGGCACGTGGCACAAAGTAAAATCAGCGAGGCCCCTGGCCATGGAGTCCACCACATTGTGGGTGACCGAACATTCCACGGTGGCACGAAAATTCATTTCCTGCCTAAAATATTTTTATAGTTTATTTTTTTTTAATTTTACTTAAGGGGCCCGTCCATAAATTACGTCACGCACCTGGGGGGGGGGGTGGGGGGGGGGGTGGTGGGTGTGGTCAGACACCTGTGACGATGTGTCACGTGAGGGTGGGGGTGTGGTCAGACAACTGTGACGTGGGTGGGGGGGGGTGTGGTCAGACACCTGTGACGATGTGTCACGTGAGGGTGGGGGTGTGGTCAGACACCTGTGACGATGTGTCACGTGAGGGTGGGGGTGTGGTCAGACAACTGTGACGTGGGTGGGGGGGGTGTGGTCAGACACCTGTGACGATGTGTCACGTGAGGGTGGGTGTGGTCAGACACCTGTGACGATGTGTCACGTGAGGGTGGGGGTGTGGTCAGACAACTGTGACGTGGGTGGGGGGGGGGGTGTGGTCAGACACCTGTGACGATGTGTCACGTGAGGGTGGGGGTGTGGTCAGACAACTGTGACGTGGGTGGGGGGGGGTGTGGTCAGACACCTGTGACGATGTGTCACGTGAGGGTGGGGGTGTGGTCAGACACCTGTGACGATGTGTCACGTGAGGGTGGGTGTGGTCAGACACCTGTGACGATGTGTCACGTGAGGGTGGGTGTGGTCATACACCTGTGACGATGTGTCACGTGAGGGTGGATGTGGTCAGACACCTGTGACGATGTGTCACATGAGGGTGGGTGAGGTCAGACACCTGTGACGATGTGTCACGTGAGGGTGGGGGTGTGGTCAGACAACTGTGACGTGGGTGGGGGGGGTGTGGTCAGACACCTGTGACGATGTGTCACGTGAGGGTGGGGGTGTGGTCAGACACCTGTGACGATGTGTCACGTGAGGGTGGGGGTCAGACACCTGTGACGATGTGTCACGTGAAAGTGGGTGTGGTCAGACACCTGTGACGATGTGTCACATGAGGGTGGGTGTGGTCAGACACCTGTGACGATGTGTCACGTGAGGGTGGGGGTGTGGTCAGACACCTGTGACGATGTGTCACGTGAGGGTGGGTGTGGGGGTCAGACAACTGTGACGATGTGTGACGTGAGGGTGGGTGGGGGTCAGACACCTGTGACGATGTGTGACGTGGGTGGGGGTGTGCTCAGACACCTGTGACGATGTGTCACGTGAGGGTGGGGGTGTGGTCAGACACCTGTGACGATGTGTGACGTGGGTGGGGGTGTGGTCAGACACCTGTGACGATGTGTGACGTGAGGGTGGGTGTGGTCAGACACCTGTGACGATGTGTCACGTGAGGGTGGGGGTGTGGTCAGACAACTGTGACGATGTGTCACGTGAGGGTGGGGTCAGACAACTGTGACGATGTGTCACGTGAGGGTGGGTGTGGTCAGACAACTGTGACGATGTGTCACGTGGGGGTGGGGGTGTGGTCAGACACCTGTGACGATGTGTCACGTGGGGGTGGTTGGGGGTGTGGTCAGACAACTGTGACGATGTGTGACGTGTGGAGTGGGTGTGGTCAGACAACTGTGACGATGTGTCACGTGAGTGTGGGTGTGGTCAGACACCTGTGACGATGTGTCACGTGAGGGTGGGTGTGGTCAGACAACTGTGACGATGTGTCACGTGAGGGTGGGGTCAGACAACTGTGACGATGTGTCACGTGAAGGTGGGTGTGGTCAGACAACTGTGACGATGTGTCACGTGAGGGTGGGTGTGGTCAGACACCTGTGACGATGTTTGACGTGGATTGGGGGGGGAGGGTGTGGTCAGACAACTGTGACGATGTGTCACGTGAAGGTGGGTGGGGGTCAGACACCTGTGACGATGTGTCACGTGGGTGGGGGTGTGGTCAGACAACTGTGACGATGTGTGACGTGAGGGTGGGGGTGTGGTCAGACAACTGTGACGATGTGTCACGTGTGGGTGGGTGGGGGTCAGACACCTGTGACGATGTGTCACGTGAGGGTGGGGGTCAGACACCTGTGACGATGTGTCACGTGTGGGTGGGGGTGTGGTCAGACACCTGTGATGATGTGTCACGTGGGGGTGGGGGTGTGGTCAGGCACCTGTGACGATGTGTCACGTGGGGGTGGGTGGGGGTGTGGTCAGACAACTGTGACGATGTATGACGTGAGGGTGGGGGTGTGGTCAGACAACTGTGACGATGTGTGACGTGTGGAGTGGGTGTGGTCAGACACCTGTGACGATGTGTGACGTGTGGAGTGGGTGTGGTCAGACAACTGTGACATTGTGTGACGTGGGTGGGGGTGCGGTCAGACAATTGTGACGATGTGTGACGTGAGGGTGGGTGTGGTCAGACACCTGTGACGATGTGTCACGAGGGGGTGGTTGGGGGTGTGGTCAGACAACTGTGACGATGTATGGCGTGAGTGGGGGTGTGGTCAGACAACTGTGACGATGTGTCACGTGGGGTGGTTGGGGGTGTGGTCAGACAACTGTGACGATGTGTGACGTGTGGAGTGGGTGTGGTCAGACAACTGTGACGATGTGTCACGTGAGTGTGAGTGTGGTCAGACACCTGTGACGATGTGTCACGTGAAGGTGGGTGGGGGTCAGACACCTGTGACGATGTGTCACGTGAGGGTGGGTGGGGGTGTGGTCAGACACCTGTGACGATGTGTCACGTGTGGGTGGGTGTGGTCAGACACCTGTGACGATGTGTCACGTGAGGGTGGGGGTGTAGTCAGACACCTGTGACATTGTGTGACGTGGGTGGGGGTGTGGTCAGACACCTGTGACGATGTGTGACGTGAGGGTGGGGGTGTGGTCAGACAACTGTGACGTGGGTGGGGGGGGTGTGGTCAGACACCTGTGACGATGTGTCACGTGAGGGTGGGGGTCAGACACCTGTGACGATGTGTCACGTGAGGGTGGGTGGGGGTGTGGTCAGACACCTGTGACGATGTGTCACGTGTGGGTGGGTGTGGTCAGACACCTGTGACGATGTGTCACGTGAGGGTGGGGGTGTAGTCAGACACCTGTGACATTGTGTGACGTGGGTGGGGGTGTGGTCAGACAATTGTGACGATGTGTCACGTGGGTGGGGGTGTGGTCAGACAACTGTGACGATGTGTCACGTGGGTGGGGGTGTGGTCAGACAACTGTGACGATGTGTCACGTGGGTGGGGGTGTGGTCAGACAACTGTGACGATGTGTCACGTGGGGGTGGGGGGGGTGGGTGGGTGCTTGAGAAACGTGACGTCACGTAAAAAATGCGAAACTTTATAACTAAATAAATACCGACAACACGTTCTACTTAATCAAATAGACTTTTTAAATAAATGTTTTCTCCCACAACATCAGAGTGTAAGCGCCACATCAAATACCCACTTACAATGACAAATAGTTTAAAGCGATTTGAAGCATATCCTTAGCTCTTTAGGTAAAGTCACGTTGAAGGGAAACAATTAAATAATACAATATATTATTGTTTTTTATATATTTTATTATTTTATTGTTTCCCTTCAACGTGACTTTACCGAAAGAGCTAAGAATATGAATTACTTTAGTCACAAAAGCTTTAAATCAAAATTTGAAGCATGTTTTATTTTTGAAGGGGGGGGAGGGTTGGGGGGGCTTTGTGACGTCATATTTGAGGGGGCTGAGCTTTGTGACGTTATATTTGGGGAGGCGGAGCTTTGTGACGTCATATTTGAGGTGGGGGGGGGGGCGTTCAGAAATCGTCCAAAATCGCGTGACGTCATTTATGGCCGGCCCCTAACACGTGGGATAGGCTTATCTATTTATTTATTCATCGGTTACAATCACGCCTAAGAGTTGTATTGTATTTACGCTGCTGTGCGTTTTTTTTTTAATTGTTGTTTTTGCTCTATAGCTCTCTCTCTCTGTCTCTCTGTCTCTCGTGTGTGTGTCATTTGTGTGCAACGGACGCGCCTACGGATCAATAAAGTGCCACCACAACCACGATCATCCTCAACAGAAATCGAAGCTCCTCACTTACGCCAAGTTCAAAAAGTCCCCAGACATCACGGGCCAAGTCCGAGCATAGTGTTGCGTTTATTCACGTGGCTTAGCAAGACATTATTATTATCATTATTATTATTTAGTTTTTGATTTAAAGCTTTCGTGACTGCAATGATTCATCTTCTTTGGTTCTTTCGGTAAAGTCACGTAGAATGAAAGTCTCGCCCCCTTCACCTGATGAAGGCCGCTTGTGTTGTGGCCGAAACGTCGTGAGAATATTATTGTGTTATTTTATCAATTTATTATTTTATTATCATTCTACGTGACTTTACCGAAAGAACCAAAGAAGATATTTAGTTTTTTTAAAATTTTCTTCTGTTTTTTTACTTTACGCCAATATGTTGATTTACGGCCGTGCTGGTAATGACTTTAGTCCGTAAGGGGGAAGGAGAGAGAGAGACACGGGGGAGAGAGATGATGATGAGTTTATGGATCGTGTCTGTGTGGTTATTTAAGTGCCCGTTTGTAAATGTCCTCGGTACGGTCGTCATGGTCACTGTCGTCATGGTTACCGTCGTCATGGTCACCACCGTTGTCATGGTGACCGTTGTCATGGTCACCGCGGTCGTCATGGTCACCGTTGTCATGGTCACCGTGGTCGTCATGGTCACCGTTGTCATGGTCACCGCGGTCGTCATGGTCACCGTTGTCATGGTCACCGCGGTCGTCATGGTCACCACGGTCGTCATGGTTACCGTCGTCGCCATGGTCACCGTCGTCGTCATGGTCACCACGGTCGTCATGGTTACCATCGTCGTCATGTTCACCGTCGTCATGGTCACCACGGTCGTCATGGTCACCACGGTCGTCATGGTTACCGTCGTCGTCATGGTCACCACCGTCGTCATGGTCACCACGGTCGTCATGGTCACCACGGTCGTCATGGTCACCGTTGTCATGGTCACCGTCATCACCACGGTTGTTATGGTCACCATCACCACCATCACCGCAGTCGTCACCATCACCACGGTTGTCATGGTCACCATCATCAACGTCATGGTCATCACCATGGGCGCCATCGCCACCATCACCATGGTCACCATCACGGTCGTCCTCACCACCACCATCATTGATCCACCATCATCACCATCATCACCACCATCACCACCATCATCACCATCAACACCACCACCATCACCACCACCATCACCACCATCGCCACCACCATCGCCACCACCATCACCACCACCATCGCCACCACCATCACCACCATCGCTACCATCATCTCCACCATCATCACCACCATCATCACCAACACCATCATCACCACCCCCACCATCGCCACCACCACCATCATCACCACCACCATCATCATCACCACCACCATCATCACCATCATCACCACCACCATCACCACCATTGCCACCACCATCGCCACCACCATCGCCACCACCATCACCACCACCCCCACCATCGCCACCACCACCATCGCCACCACCACCACCATCGCCACCACCACCATCATCGCCACCACCACCACCACCATCGCCACCACCACCATCATCACCACCACCATCATCACCATCACCACCATCACCACCATCACCACCACCATCATCATCACCACCATCACCACCACCATCATCACCACCATCATCACCACTATCGCCACCACCACCATCACCACCATCACCACCACCATCACCACCATCATTGATCCACCATCACCATCACCACCATCACCGATCCACCCCCACCATCATCACCACCATCACCACCATCACCATCGCCATCCCCACCATCACCACCATCACCACCACCACCACCATCCTCACCATCATCACCACCACCATCACCACCACCATCACCATCATCACCACCACCATCGCCACCATCACCATCGCCACCACCATCACCACCATCACCACCACCACCATCATCACCACCACCATCACCACCATCGCCACCACCACCATCACCACCATCGCCACCACCATAGCCACCACCACCATCACCACCATCACCACCACCCCCTTATCGCCACCCCCACCATCGCCACCACCACCATCATCGCCACCACGACCATCGCCACCACCACCACCATCACCACCACCATCATCACCACCACTATCATCACCACCATCACCACCATCATCACCACCATCGCCACCACCACCACCATCGCCACCACCACCATCACCACCATCACCACCACCACCACCATCATCACCACCCCCACCATCGCCACCACCACCATCATCACCACCACCATCATCACCACCACCATCACCATCATCACCATCACCACCACCATCATCACCACCACCATCATTACCACCATCACCACCATCATCACCACCATCACCACCATCATCACCACCATCGCCACCACCACCATCACCACCACCACCACCATCACCACCATCACCACCATCATCACCACCATTACCGATCCACCACCACCATCATCACCACCATCGCCACCACAATCACCACCACCACCATCCTCACCACCACCATCACCACCACAACCACTACCATCGCCACCACCATCACCGATCCACCACCATCGCAATCACCGATCCACCATAACCACCACCATCATCACCACCACTACCACCACCATCATCACCATCACCACCATCACCACCATCAACACCATCACCACCACCACCATCATCACCATCATCACCACCACCATCATCACCACCAACATCACCACCACCAACATCACCACCACCATCATCACCACCACCATCACCACCACAACCACCACCATCGCCACCACCATCACCGATCCACCGTCATCACCACCATCACCACCATCATTGATCCACCATCACCACCATCATTGATCCACCATCACCACCACCATCACCACCATCATTGATCCACCACCACCATCACCACCATCACCACCACCATCATCACCATCACCACCATCACCACCACCATCACCACCACCATCACCACCATCACCACCACCATCATCACCACCATCATCACCACCATCACCACCACCATCATTGATCCACCATCACCATCGCGGTCGTCAAGGCGACCCTGAATCTTGGGGGGGGGGGTGGCCTCAGACGTGTTGGTAGCTCCTCCTCCGTCTCAGCCACGCCCCCACAGTAACCACGCCCCCACTGTAGCCCCCCCCCCCCCCCGCTGTAGCGTTGCCACGCCCACTAGCGCTGGGTGAGTGGGTGAGTGGGTGGGTGAGTGGGTGAGTGAGTGGGTGAGTGGGTGGGTGAGTGAGTGGGTGAGTGAGTGAGTGGGTGAGTGGGTGGGTGAGTGAGTGGGTGAATGAGTGGGTGAGTGGGTGGGTGAGTGAGTGGGTGAGTGGGTGAGTGCGTGAGTGGGTGGACTGGGTGAGTGGGTGGGTGGGTGAGTGAGTGGGTGGGTAGACTGGGTGAGTGAGTGGGTGAGTGGGTGGGTGAGTGGCTGAGTGGGTGGATGAGTGGGTGAGTGGATGAGTGAGTGAGTGGGTGGGTGAGTGAGTGGGTGAGTGAGTGGGTGAGTGAGGAGGTTAGTGAGTGGGTGAGTGAGTGGGTGAGTGAGGACGTGAGTGAGTGGGTGAGTGAGTGGGTGAGTGAGGAGGTGGGTGAGTGGGTGAGTGAGGAGGTGAGTGGGTGAGTGAGTAGGTGAGTGAGTGGGTGAGTGAGTGGGTGAGTGAGTGAGGAGGTGAATGGGTGAGTGAGTGGGTGAGTGGGTGGGCTGGGTCATGTAGCCCGCATGCCCAGCCACCGCATGCCGAAACAGCTTTTGTTCGGCCGGATCGAGGGGGCTAAACGGGCGCGGCACGGGCTAGAGAAGAAATGGAGTGATGTGGTACAGGAGGACGTGGAGCTGAGTGGACTTGCCGATGACCGGTACCAGCGGTGTCAAGATCGGCCTCTGTGGAGGAGGCTCGTGAAGGACGCTACTGGGCAGTTGGAGGCAGTCGCCCTCCAACAACAACAGAGGGCGGAGGAGCGACGCTCACAACAACGAGCGGAGCGCCGGGTGGCTAATGGACAGCAGGTTGGCACAGTAGGGGGCACAGGTAGTGCATCAGCCAGTCATCTCAGTCAGTCGACCTGTGGCACCTGCTGGGTCTGCCCCGTGACCTCCTGCCAGCGGGTGTTCGACACTTCACGTGGCCTCAAGGTGCACATGGCCTGGCACAAGCGTCGTGGTGACGTCACCGCCACTTAGTGGCGAATGGCGGTTGTTGTTGTTGAGTGAGTGGGTGAGTGAGGAGGTGAGTGGGTGGGTGGGTGAGTGGGTGAGGTGAGTGGGTGGGTGAGTGGGTGGGTGAGTGAGTGGGTGAGTGAATGAGTGAATGAGTGGGTGAGTGGGTGAGTGAGTGGGTGAGTGGGTGGGTAAGTGGGTGAGTGGGTGGGTAAGTGAGTGGGTGGATGAGTGGGTGGGTGAGTGAGTGGGTGGGTGACTGAGTGGGTGGGTGAGTGGGTGAGTGGGTGAGTGAGTGGGTGAGTGAGTGGGTGGGTAAGTGGGTGAGTGGGTGGGTAAGTGAGTGGGTGGATGAGTGGGTGGGTGAGTGAGTGGGTGGGTGACTGAGTGGGTGAGTGGGTGAGTGAGGAGGTGAGTGGGTGAGTGGGTAGACTGGGTGAGTGGGTGAGTGAGTGGGTGAGTGGGTGGGTGGGTGAGTGGGTGAGTGGGTGAGTGAGTGAGTGGGTGAGTGGGTGGGTGAGTGGGTGAGTGAGTGAGTGGGTGAGTGGGTGGGTGAGTGGGTAAGTGAGTGGGTGAGTGAGTGGGTGAGTGGGTGAGTGTGTGGGTGAGTGAGTGGGTGAGTGAGTGAGTGAGTGGGTGAGTGGGTGGGTGGGTGGGTGAGTGGGTGAGTGAGGAGGTGAGTGGGTGAGTGAGTGGGTGAGTGGGTGAGTGAGGAGGTGAGTGGGTGAGTGGGTGAGTGAGGAGGTGAGTCGGTGAGTGGGTGAGTGAGGAGGTGAGTGGGTGAGTGAGGAGGTGAGTGGGTGAGTGAGTGGGTGGGTGAGTGAGTGGGTGGGTGAGTGGGTGAGTGAGTGAGTGTGTGGGTGAGTGGGTGGGTGAGTGGGTGAGTGAGTGGGTGGGTGAGTGGGTAGACTGGGTGAGTGGGTGGGTGAGTGGGTGGGTGAGTGAGGAGGTGAGTGAGTGAGCGGGTGGGTATTGACGAGAAGGGGTTTACATCTTCAGATTTTATTATTCCGACAATAAATTTTACAGCACCGCTCCCAAACACCCAGAAGCTACAACATCACCAACACGGTAACACCATCACCACCATCAGTATCACCATCACCACCACCACCACCATCATCATCACCACCATCACCATCACCACCACCATCACACCACCACCACCATCGCCACCACCACCATCGCCACCACCATCACTATCACCACCATCACTATCACTACCATCACTATCACTACCATCACCACCACCATCATTGATCCAGCATCACCACCACCATCACCACCACCACCATCACCACCATCACTATCACTACCATCACCATCATTGAACCACCATCACTACCACCATCATCACCATCACCACCACCATCATCACCAACACAACAAACACTCACCAACACTCACCAACACAACAAACACTCACCAACACAACAAACACTCACCAACACAACACAACACTTACCAAACACTCACCAACACACTCACCAAACACTCACCAACACAACAAACACTCACCAACAGCGTGGAGGAGGGAGCTGAGGAGGGGATGGGTGAGTAGTAGTAGTGGTGGTGGTGTTAGAGGTGGTGGTGGTAGTGGTGGTGGTAGATTTGGTAGTGGTAAAGGTGGTGGTAGTGGTAAAGGTGGTGGTGGTAGTAGTAGTGGTGGTGGTAGTAGTGGTGGTGGAGGTGGTGGTAATAGTAGTGGTGGTAGTGGTGGTGGTGGTAGAGGTGGTGGTAGAGGTGGTGGTAGTAGTAGTGGTGGTAGTGGTGGTGGTGGTAGAGGTGGTAGAGGTGGTGGTAGTGGTGGTAGTGGTGGTGGTGGTAGAGGTGGTGGTAGAGGTGGTGGTGTTAGAGGTGGTGGTGTTAGAGGTGGTGGTGTTAGAGGTGGTGGTGTTAGAGGTGGTGGTGTTAGAGGTGGTGGTAGTGGTGGTGGTGGTGTTAGAGGTGGTGGTGGTGGTAGTGATGTTAGAGGTGGTGGTGGTGGTAGTGGTGGTGGTGGTAGAGGTGGTGGTAGTGGTAGTGATGTTAGAGGTGGTGGTGTTAGAGGTGGTAGTGGTGGTAGAGGTGGTGGTGTTAGAGGTGGTGGTAGTGGTGGTGGTGGTGGTGTTAGAGGTGGTGGTAGTGATGTTAGAGGTGGTGGTGGTGGTGGTAGTGGTAGTGGTGGTAGAGGTGGTGGTAGTGGTAGTGATGTTAGAGGTGGTGGTGGTAGTGATAGTAATGTTAGAGGTGGTGGTGGTGGTAGTGGTAGTAATGTTAGAGGTGGTAGTGGTAGTGGTGTTGGTAGTGGCAGTAGTGTTGTTGTTGTTGTTGCTGGTGGTTGTCGTCGTCACTTCTTGGAGGAGGAGTGAAACAGGCGACTCTTTCTAGCCGGCTGGCTCTTCTCTCCGGCCGGCGTGCCCAGTTTCTCGCCAAGTAGCAGCAGGCGTGCACGCTCCACCTCACGGCGAGGGTGGACACCACCGCCTCCACCACCGCCTCCACCACCGCCTCCACCGCCGCCTCCACCGCCTCCACCACCGCCTCCACCACCGCCTCCACCGCCACCGCCACCGCCGCCGGCCTCCCAGCGGCCGCTGCCGGACACCGCCGGCACGCCGCCGCCGGCACCGCCGGCACCGCCGGCACCGCCGGCACCGGCGGTAGCGGCGGTGCCGGGAGTGGCGTCCTCACTGGCGGTGCCGGTGGCCTTCAGGCGAAGCTTCTCCTTGATGGCCTGGGGTGGAACGGCGGGGAGACACGGGGAGAGAGACGCGGGGAGAGAGACACGGGGAGAGAGACGCGGGGAGAGAGACACGGGGAGAGAGACGCGGGGAGAGAGACACGGGGAGAGAGACACGGGGAGAGAGACACGGGGAGAGAGACACGGGGAGAGAGACACGGGGAGAGAGACACGGGGAGAGAGACACGGGGAGAGAGACACGGGGAGAGAGACACGGGGAGAGAGACACGGGGAGAGAGACACGGGGAGAGAGACGCGGGGAGAGAGACGCGGGGAGAGAGACGCGGGGAGAGAGACGCGGGGAGAGAG
>NC_133749.1:2522764-2545264 GCF_048934315.1 Petromyzon marinus | reverse complement strand
CTCTCCCTGGTCACGTGGGGGTCATGTGGGGGTCACGTGGGGTCACGTGGGGGTCACGTGGGGGTCACAAGGGGTCACAAGGGGGCAGCACCAGCTGGAAGTCCTTCACGTCCTCTATGTTCTTCTCCTTCTCTCCCTGGTCACGTGGGGGGTCACGTGGGGTCACGTGGGGGTCACGTGGGGGTCACGTGGGGGTCACATGGGGGTCACGTGGGGGTCACAAGGGGGTCACGTGGGGGTCACAAGGGGGTCACAAGGGGGCAGCACCAGCTGGAAGTCCGTCACGTCCTCTATGTTCTTCTCCTTCTCTCCCTGGTCACGTGGGGGTCATGTGGGGGTCACAAGGGGTCACGTGGGGGTCACATGGGGGCAGCACCAGCTGGAAGTCCTTCACGTCCTCTATGTTCTTCTCCTTCTCTCCCTGGTCACGTGGGGGTCACGTGGGGTCACGTGGGGGTCACGTAGGGGTCACGTGGGGGTCACAAGGGGTCACGTGGGGGTCACATGGGGGCAGCACCAGCTGGAAGTCCTTCACGTCCTCTATGTTCTTCAACTTCTCTCCCTGGTCACGTGGGGGTCACGTGGGGTCACGTGGGGGTCACGTGGGGGTCACGTGGGGGTCACAAGGGGGCAGCACCAGCTGGAAGTCCTTCACGTCCTCTATGTTCTTCTCCTTCTCTCCCTGGTCACGTGGGGGTCACGTGGGGGTCACGTGGGGGTCACGTGGGGGTCACAAGGGGGTCACGTGGGGGTCACATGGGGGCAGCACCAGCTGGAAGTCCTTCACGTCCTCTATGTTCTTCTCCTTCTCTCCCTGGTCACGTGGGGGGGTCACGTGGGGGTCACGTGGGGGTCACGTGGGGGTCACATGGGGGTCACGTGGGGGTCACGTGGGGGTCACAAGGAGGCAGCACCAGCTGGAAGTCCTTCACGTCCTCTATGTTCTTCTCCTTCTCTCCCTGGTCACGTGGGGGGGTCACGTGGGGGTCACGTGGGGGTCACGTGGGGGTCACAAGGGGGCAGCACCAGCTGGAAGTCCTTCACGTCCTCTATGTTCTTCTCCTTCTCTCCCTGGTCACGTGGGGGGGTCACGTGGGGGTCACGTGGGGGTCACGTGGGGGTCACAAGGGGGCAGCACCAGCTGGAAGTCCTTCACGTCCTCTATGTTCTTCTCCTTCTCTCCCTGGTCATGTGGGGGTCACGTGGGGGTCACGTGGGGGTCACGTGGGGGTCACATGGGGGTCACGTGGGGGTCACAAGGGGGCAGCACCAGCTGGAAGTCATTCACATCCTCTATGTTCTTCTTCTCTCCCTGGTCACGTGGGGGTCACGTGGGGGTCACAAGGGGTCATGTAGGGGTCACGTGGGGGTCACGTGGGGGTCACATGGGGGCAGCACCAGCTGGAAGTCCTTCACGTCCTCTATGTTCTTCTCCTTCTCTCCCTGGTCACGTGGGGGTCACGTGGGGGTCACGTGGGGGTCACGTGGGGGTCACATGGGGGTCACGTGGGGGTCACATGGGGCAGCACCAGCTGGAAGTCCTTCACGTCCTCTACGTTCTTCTCCTTCTCTCCCTGGTCACGTGGGGGTCACGTGGGGGTCACGTGGGGGTCACGTGGGGGTCACATGGGGGTCACATGGGGGTCACAAGGGGGCAGCACCAGCTGGAAGTCCTTCATGTCCTCTATGTTCTTCTCCTTCTCTCCCTGGTCACGTGGGGGGGTCACGTGGGGGTCACGTGGGGGTCACGTGGGGGTCACATGGGGGTCACGTGGGGGTCACATGGGGGCAGCACCAGCTGGAAGTCCTTCACGTCCTCTATGTTCTTCTCCTTCTCTCCCTGGTCACGTGGGGGTCACGTGGGGTCACGTGGGGGTCACGTGGGGGTCACAAGGGGATCACGTGGGGGTCACAAGGGGGCAGCACCAGCTGGAAGTCCTTCACATCCTCTATGTTCTTCTCCTTCTCTCCCTGGTCACGTGGGGGTCACGTGGGGTCACGTGGGGGTCACGTGGGGGTCACAAGGGGGTCACGTGGGGGTCACAAGGGGGCAGCACCAGCTGGAAGTCCTTCACGTCCTCTATGTTCTTCTCCTTCTCTCCCTGGTCACGTGGGGGTCACGTGGGGGGGTCACGTGGGGGTCACGTGGGGGTCACAAGGGGTCACGTGGGGGTCACATGGGGGCAGCACCAGCTGGAAGTCCTTCACGTCCTCTATGTTCTTCTCCTTCTCTCCCTGGTCACGTGGGGGTCACGTGGGGGTCACGTGGGGGTCACATGGGGTCACGTGGGGGTCACAAGGGGGCAGCACCAGGTGGAAGTCCTTCATGTCCTCTATGTTCTTCTCCTTCTCTCCCTGGTCACGTGGGGGTCACGTGGGGTCACGTGGGGGTCACGTGGGGGTCACAAGGGGGCAGCACCAGCTGGAAGTCCTTCACGTCCTCTATGTTCTTCTCCTTCTCTCCCTGGTCACGTGGGAGTCACGTGGGGGTCACGTGGGGTCACGTGGGGGTCACAAGGGGTCACATGGGGGTCACGTGGGGGTCACATGGGGGTCACGTGGGGGTCACATGGGGGCAGCACCAGCTGGAAGTCCTTCACGTCCTCTATGTTCTTCTCCTTCTCTCCCTGGTCACGTGGGGGTCACAAGGGGTCACATGGGGGTCACGTGGGGGTCACATGGGGGTCACGTGGGGGTCACGTGGGGGCAGCACCAGCTGGAAGTCCTTCACGTCCTCTATGTTCTTCTCCTTCTCTCCCTGGTCACGTGGGGGTGTCACGTGGGGGTCACGTGGGGGTCACGTGGGGGTCACGTGGGGGTCACGTGGGGTAACGGCTCTAAATAAATGAGTGATTCCCCGTGTCTCCCCGTGTCTCCCCGTGTGTCTCCCACTCACCTTGTAGCTCACCGTGATGGGTACCTGTGGAATCTTGATGTAAATGAATGAGTGTCTCTCCGAGTGTCTCTCCGTGTGTCTCCCCGTGTCTCCCCGTGTGTCTCCCCGTGTCTCCCCGTGTCTCTCCGTGTGTCTCCCCGTGTCTCCCCGTGTCTCCCCGTGTGTCTCCCACTCACCTTGTAGCTCACCGTGATGGGTACCTGTGGAATCTTGATGTAAATGAATGAGTGTCTCCCCGTGTCTCCCCGTGTCTCCCCGTGTCTCCCCGTGTGTCTCTCCGTGTATCTCCCCGTGTCTCCCCGTGTCTCCCCGTGTCTCCCCGTGTGTCTCCCCGTGTCTCCCCGTGTCTCCCCGTGTGTCTCACCGTGTGTCTCCCACTCACCTTGTAGCTCACCGTGATGGGTACCTGTGGAATCTTGATGTAAATGAATGAGTGTCTCCCCGTGTCTCCCCGTGTCTCCCCGTGTCTCCCCGCGTGTCTCCCCGCGTGTCTCCCCGCGTGTCTCCCCGTGTGTCTCCCCGTGTCTCCCCGTGTGTCTCCCCGTGTCTCTCCGTGTGTCTCCCACTCACCTTGTAGCTCACCGTGATGGGTACCTGTGGAATCTTGATGTAAATGAATGAGTGTCTCCCCGTGTCTCCCCGTGTCTCCCCGTGTCTCCCCGCGTGTCTCCCCGCGTGTCTCCCCGCGTGTCTCCCCGTGTGTCTCCCCGTGTCTCCCCGTGTGTCTCCCCGTGTCTCTCCGTGTGTCTCCCACTCACCTTGTAGCTCACCGTGATGGGTACCTGTGGAATCTTGATGTAAATGAATGAGTGTCTCCCCGTGTCTCCCCGTGTCTCCCCGTGTCTCCCCGCGTGTCTCCCCGCGTGTCTCCCCGCGTGTCTCCCCGTGTGTCTCCCCGTGTCTCCCCGTGTGTCTCCCCGTGTCTCTCCGTGTGTCTCCCACTCACCTTGTAGCTCACCGTGATGGGTACCTGTGGAATCTTGATGTAAATGAATGAGTGGTTCCGTGCCGCCCGCTCTTTCATCTTCTCGATGTCGTCGAAGACGGCAGGCGGCTGCTGCTCATGTGGGAGACACGCGGGGAGACACGGGGAGACACGGGGAGACACACGGGGACACAGGGGAGGCACATGGGGAGACACGGGGAGACACACGGGGAGACACGGGGAGACACGGAGACACACGGGGAGACACACGGGGAGACACGCGGGGAGACACGGGGAGACACGGGGAGACACACGGGGAGACACGGGGAGACACGCAGAGAGACACGCGGGGACACACGGAGAGACACGGGGAGACACGGGGAGACGCACGTGGAGACACACGTGGAGACTCGGGGAGACACGGGGAGACACACAGGGAGACAGTCAGTCGACCCGTGGCACCTGGGTCTGCCCCGTGACCTCCTGCCAGCGGGCGTTCGACACTTCACGTGGCCTCAGGGTGCACATAGCCTGGCACAAGCGTCGTGGTGACGTCACCGCCACTTAGTGGCGAATGGCGGTTGTTGTTGTTGTATGTGTGTGTGTGTGTCTGTGTGTGTGTGTGTGACTGTGTGTGTGTGTGTGTCTGTGTGTGACTGTGTGTGTGTGTCACTGTGTGTGTGTGTCTGTGTGTGTGTGTCTGTGTGTGTGTCTGTGTGTGTGTGTCTGTGTGTGTGACTGCGTGTGTGTGTCTGTGTGTGTGACTGTGTGTGTAACACTGTATTTGTGTGTGTGACTGCGTGTGTGACTGTGTGTGTCTGTGTGTGTGACTGTGTGTGTGACTGTGTGTGTGACTGTGTGTGTGACTGTGTGTGTGTGTCTGTGTGTGTGTGTGGCGGAGCCAGGAGATTGAATACCTACCCTCGGGGCTACTCCAGAAACAACGAAAAGCCACTACGGGTGGCCACGTGGAATGTTCGAACGCTCACTGCAGAGGAGAGGCTGCCACTCCTCTGTCGGGAGCTGGACCGGTACCGCCTGGATCTATGCGGCATTCAGGAGGTCCGGTGGACCGGCTCTGGCTCCTGCCACCATGAGGGGTGGACAGTCCTCTACTCGGGGCAGCAGACTGCCAAACAACAGGGTGTGGGTCTTCTTTTGAACAAAAGAATGAAGGGGGCGTGGGAGCGTGGCGGTGAGGTGTGGGAAGCTCTAAGCCCCAGGCTACTTTGGGCTCGCCTTCCCATCAACCGGAGGCGAGGAATGGTGGTCGTGGTTACTTATGCCCCCACCGAAGATGAACATCCGTGGAGGGATGCAGGCAAAGCCGATGAGTCAGATGCCTCTATGACCTCCTGTCACAGGTGCTGGCTAAAGTGGCCCCTCGGGATAGAGTCATCATGTTGGGTGACTTCAATGCCCGAGTTGGTCATGATACTGGCACCTGGTCTGGAGTGATTGGAGGGCATGGGCCAGATCAGCTCAATAACAATGGTAGGAGGCTGCTAGATTTTTGTGCAGCCCATGGGATTGTAATTACCAACACGCTGTTCCGGCATCGGCGCATCCACACAACATCATGGATGCATGCCGGGTTCAAGCAAGAACATCTGCTGGACTACATAGTGACGGACCAGCGAATGCGAGCCCATGTCCTTGACACCAGGACCTACCGTGGAGCTGATCTGCCCTCTGACCATCGACTAGTCATCTGTAAGATGCGCCTGCCATTCTTCCACTCCGGTGGTGGGTGTACACCCAGGACCCCATTCCAACATAAAGTGGCCTGGTCTCAGTTATCTGATGAAAGTTGCAAGCGAGAATTTCATCATCGCTTGCGGCTGGGATTGGCATCGTCCCCGACTCCTCCTGATGTCGAGGGTAAATGGGCGAGGTTTAGGACTGTGACTCATGCAGCTGCAATGGCTGCTTTGGGTACGCGGTCCAGACCTCCCCAGAGACCCTGGCTGACAGAGGAGGTGTTCAGGATGGTTGAGAAAAAGCGACAGGCCCACTGTCATCGGCTACAGAATCCCACGTCAGAGAATGAGGAGGCTTACCGCAGCCTTCGCTCGGAGGTTCGGAGAGCCGTGAGGCGCTGCAAGGATGGGTGGTGGTCGCGGGTTGCTGAGGAGATGGAGTCTGCCTCAGTGGCCCGTGATCACAAATCTCTATTTAACTCCATCAAAAAAGTAACCTGCAGCGCCACACCTATTACCATCATTAGGGAAAAAACGGTGATCCAATCTCCGACCCCCAGGAACAGGTTCGCAGATTTGCTGAGCATTTCTGTGAGGTCCTGGGGGAGGGAAAATCCCTCAGCCAGGAAAACATTGTGGCACAAAGTGAGGATGACCCTGCTGAGGCTGCGGTGCCTCAAATATTGGAAGAAGTCACCCCCTGTGAGTGGCTGGCTGAGGTGCCATCTGCTGAGGAAGTATTGAAGGCGATCCGGAGTCTGAGACCAGGAAAGGCAGCGGGCAGAGATGATCTCCCAAGCGAAATGCAGAGGGAGGGTGGCGTTTGTGCACAGACTGCCCTATATGACATCATAACAACAGTCTGGACCACTGGACGGGTTCCGCAGGATTGGAAGGATGCCCTGGTGGTCCCCCTTTTTAAGAAGGGGGACCACACAGACTGTAACAACTACGGGGCATCTCACTCCTAAGTGTGCCGGGAAAGGTCCTGGCAAGGATTATTCAGCATCGCCTTGCCAGGCACGCTGAGGAGAGGCTTGCGGAGCCCCAATGCGGTTTCAGGAAAGGGCGGTCCTGCAAAGATGCCATATTTTCTGTCCGTCTGCTACAGCAGAGGTGTAGGGAATTCCAACAAGACCTACATCTCTGCTTTATTGACCTGGTCAAGGCCTATGATACCATCAGTAGGCCTTGGCTCTGGGTCGTTCTTCGTGCTTTTGGAGTACCTGACCCTCTGCTCACGATCATTAAGGACCTTCATGATGGTGAGCGGGCCCGGGTAAAACTACGTGGCCGGGAGTCAGAGCCATTCCCTGTACACCTTGGGGTGCGACAGGGATGTCCTCTGGCTCCCACATTATTTAACATATATTTTGACCACGTAGTTCGTGAAGCCTTCAATAGCTGTACCGAGGGAATCTCCATATGGTACAGATATAATGGGAGGCTAATCGATGCCCGGGTGCGGTCAAGGGATGGCTCCCTATTGCTCAACCACGTTATGTATGCTGATGATTTGGTAATAGCTGCTCAGTCAGAGGAGGAGTTGGAGACGCTGCTGCTGAGACTGGAGCGTGCCACTAAGAGGTGGGGCCTTACCATCAGCCCCACCAAAACTAAGCACCTGCCTGGGTATTTTGTACCATCGGACACTCCACCCCCACAACTCCCAATCGGTGATGGGGCAGTTGTGGAGAGAGTGGAGAGTTTCCCATACCTGGGCAGTGTGCTTATGACTGGCTCCAGTTTAACAGCAGAGGTCTCACTCCGAATCAGTCGAGCGGCAATATCTTTTCATCGGTTGCGTAACGCTGTGTGGAAGCTACCTGGTCTGTCGCTCCGCACTAAGCTTCAGGTCTTCTCGGCCACGGTCATTCCCTCCCTTCTCTACGCTTGCGAAACGTGGACCCCCCTAATGGAACATCTTCGCCGGTTAGAAACATTTAGGCTGGCCTGCCTACGATCCATCCTGGGTTTAACCAGACTGGATTGTGTGAGGAGTTCACAAATCCTTGAAAGATCTGGGCAGGGTCCCATCAGTGAGCTCCTCCGGCAGGCAAGGCTGCGATGGCTGGGTCATGTAGCCCGCATGCCCAGCCACCGCATGCCGAAACAGCTTTTGTTTGGCCGGATTGAGGGGGCTAAGCGGGCGCGGCACGGGCTAGAGAAGAGATGGAGTGATGTGGTACAGGAGGACGTGGAGCTGAGTGAACTTGCCGATGACTGGTACCAGCGATGTCAAGATCGGCCTCTGTGGAGGAGGCTCGTGAAGGACGCTACTGGGCAGTTGGAGGCAGTCGCCCTCCAACAACAACGGAGGGCGGAGGAGCGACGCTCAGAACAACGAGCGGAGCGCCGGGTGGCTAAAGCACAGCAGATTGGCACAGTAGGGGGCACAGGTGGTGCATCAGCCAGTCATCTCAGTCAGTCGACCCGTGGCACCTGGGTCTGCCCAGTGACCTCCTGCCAGCGGGCGTTCGACACTTCACGTGGCCTCACGGTGCACATAGCCTGGCACAAGCGTCGTGGTGACGTCACCGCCACTTAGTGGCGAATGGCGGTTGTTGTTGTTGTGTGTGACTGTGTGTGTGACTGTGTGCGTGACTGTGTGCATAACTGTGTGTGTGACTGTGTGTGTGTGACTGTGTGTGTGTGTGTGTGACTGTGTGTGCGTGACTGTGTGTGTGTGTGACTGTGTCTGACTGTGTGTGTGTGACTGTGTGCGTGTGTGACTGTGTGTGTGACTGTGTGTGTGACTGTGTGTGTGTGTCTGTGTGTGTGACTGTGTGTGACTGTGTGTGTGACTGTGTGTGTGACTGTGTGTGTCTGTGTGACTGTGTGTGTGCGTGTGACTGTGTGTGACTGTGTGTGACTGTGTGTGTGACTGTGTGTGTGTGTGTGACTGTGTGTGACTATGTGTGTGTGTGTGACTGTGTGACTGTGTGTGCACACTGTGTGACTGTGTGTGTGTGACTGTGTGTGTGTGTCTGTGTGTGTGACTGTGAGTGTGACTGTGTGTGTGACTGTGTGTGTGTCTGTCTGTGTGTGTGTGACTGTGTGTGTGTACACTGTGTGTGTGTACACTGTGTGTGTACACTGTGTGTGTGTGTACACTGTGTGTGTACACTGTGTGTGTGTGTACACTGTGTGTGTGTACACTGTGTGTGTGTACACTGTGTGTGTGTGACTGTGTGTGACTGTGTGTGTGACTGTGTGTGTGACTGTGTGACTGTGTGTGACTGTGTGTGTACACTGTGTGTGTGACTGTGTGTGTACACTGTGTGACTGTGTGTGTGACTGTGTGACTGTGTGACTGTGTGTGTACACTGTGTGACTGTGTGTGTGACTGTGTGTGTACACTGTGTGACTGTGTGTGACTGTGTGTGTGACTGTGTGTGTGACTGTGTGTGTACACTGGGTGACTGTGTGACTGTGTGTGTACACTGTGTGTGTGTGTGACTGTGTGACTGTGTGTGTGTACACTGTGTGACTGTGTACACTGTGTGTGTACACTGTGTGTGTGTACACTGTGTGACTGTGTACACTGTGTGACTGTGTACACTGTGTGTGTACACTGTGTGTGTGTACACTGTGTGACTGTGTACACTGTGTGACTGTGTACACTGTGTGACTGTGTACACTGTGTGTGTACACTGTGTGTGTGTACACTGTGTGACTGTGTACACTGTGTGACTGTGTACACTGTGTGACTGTGTACACTGTGTGTGTACACTGTGTGTGTGTACACTGTGTGACTGTGTACACTGTGTGTGTGTGACTGTGTGACTGTGTGTGTGTACACTGTATGACTGTGTACACTGTGTGTGTACACTGTGTGTGTGTGTGACTGTGTGACTGTGTGTGTGTACACTGTGTGACTGTGTACACTGTGTGTGTACACTGTGTGTGTGTGTGACTGTGTGACTGTGTACACTGTGTGTGTGTGACTGTGTGACTGTGTGTGTGTACACTGTGTGACTGTGTACACTGTGTGTGTGACTGTGTGTGTGTGACTGTGTGTACACTGTGTGTGTGACTGTGTGACTGTCTGTGTGTGTGACTGTGTGTGTGACTGTGTGTGTGTGTGTCACCTCTTGGGGGGTCCTACGGAATGATCTTCTGAGAGCTCCCCCCCGGGGCAGCCCCCCCCCTTGGCGAGGGAGGGGGCCCGGGGGGTCATCACCCACCAGCTGAGTCCGGCGGATCCCTAACACACAGACAGAGACACACAGTGTACACACACAGTCAGAGACACAGTCACACAGTCACACACACAGTCACACACACAGTCACACACAGTCACAGTCACACACAGTCACACACACAGTCACACACACAGTCACACACACAGTCACACACACACAGTCACACACACAGTCACACACACACAGAGACACACAGTGTACACACACAGTCAGAGACAAGAGACACACAGTCACACACACACACAGTCAGTCACACAGTCACACACACAGTCATACACACAGTCATACACACAGTTATACACACACAGTCACACACACACAGTCACACAGTCAGAGACACACACACAGTCATACACTCAGTTATACACACACAGTCACACACACACAGTCACACAGTCAGAGACACACACACAGTCATACACACAGTTATACACACACAGTCACACAGTCAGAGACACACACAGTCACACACACACACACAGTCACACACAGACCCACACACACAGACACACACACACAGACACACACACACACAGACACACACAGTCATACACACAGTCACACACACAGTCATACACACAGTTATACACACACAGTCACACAGTCAGAGACACACACACACAGTCACACACACACACACAGACACACACACAGACCCACACACACAGACACACACACAGACACACAGTCACACACACAGTTATACACACACAGTCACACAGTCAAAGACACACACACACACAGACACACACAGACCCACACCCACACACACAGACACACACACAGACACACACACACACAGACACACAGACACACACACAGACACACACACAGTCATACACACACACAGAGACACAGACAGACACAGTCACATACACACAGTCACACACACACAGACAGACACACACAGACACACAAGTCACACACAGTCACACACACAGTCACATACACACAGACACACACACACACAGACCCACACACACAGACACACACACACAGACACACACACAGACACACACACACAGACACACACACACAGACACACACAGACACACACACACACACAGACATATGCACGCACAGACACACACACACAGACACACACACACAGACACACACACACACAGACCCACACACACAGACCCACACACACAGACACACACACACAGACACACACACAGACACACACACACACAGACACACACACACACACAGACACACACACACACAGACATATGCACGCACAGACACACACACACACAGACACACACACACACAGACACACACGGACACACACACAGACACACACACACACAGACACACACAGACACACACAAAACAGGACCACTGGTGAGTGAGTGAGTGGTGTATTAAGTGGTGAGTTAGTGAGTGAGTGGATGAGTGAGTGAGTGAGTGGTGTAGTGAGTGAGTGAGTGGTGTAGTGAGTGAGTGGTGTAGTTAGTGAGTGAGTGAGTTAGTGAGTTTTGTAGTAAATGGTGAGTGGTGAGTAAGTGGTGAGCGAGTGGTGAGTGAGTGAGTTAGTGAGTGAGTGAGTGAGTGTTGTAGTAATTGGTGAGCGGTGAGTAATTGGTGAGTGAGTGGTGTAGTGAGTGAGTGGTGTAGTGAGTGAGTGAGTGGTGTAGTGAGTGAGTGGTGTAGTGAGTGAGTGGTGTAGTGAGTGAGTGAGTTAGTGAGTGAGTGAGTGTTGTAGTAATTGGTGAGCGGTGAGTAATTGGTGAGTGAGTGGTGTAGTGAGTGAGTGGTGTAGTGAGTGAGTGAGTGGTGTAGTGAGTGAGTGAGTGTAGTGAGTGAGTGGTGTAGTGAGTGAGTGGTGAGTGAGTGAGTGGTGTAGTGAGTGAGTGGTGTAGTTAGTGAGTGAGTGAGTTAGTGAGTTTTGTAGTGAATGGTGAGTGGTGAGTAAGTGGTGAGCGAGTGGTGAGTGAGTGAGTTAGTGAGTGAGTGAGTGAGTTAGTGAGTGAGTGAGTGTTGTAGTAATTGGGGAGCGGTGAGTAATTGGTGAGCGAGTGGTGAGTGAGTGGTGTAGTGAGTGAGTGGTGTAGTGAGTGAGTGAGTGGTGTAGTGAGTGAGTGAGTGTAGTGAGTGAGTGGTGTAGTGAGTGGTGAGTGAGTGAGTGGTGTAGTGAGTGAGTGGTGTAGTTAGTGAGTGAGTGAGTGAGTTAGTTAGTGAGTTTTGTAGTGAATGGTGAGTGGTGAGTAAGTGGTGAGCGAGTGGTGAGTGAGTGAGTGAGTTAGTGAGTGAGTGAGTGAGTTAGTGAGTGAGTGTTGTAGTAATTGGTGAGCGGTGAGTAATTGGTGAGTGAGTGGTGAGTGAGTGGTGTAGTGAGTGAGTGGTGTAGTGAGTGAGTGAGTGGTGTAGTGAGTGAGTGAGTGTAGTGAGTGAGTGGTGTAGTGAGTGAGTGGTGAGTGAGTGAGTGGTGTAGTGAGTGAGTGGTGTAGTTAGTGAGTGAGTGAGTTAGTTAGTGAGTTTTGTAGTAAATGGTGAGTGGTAAGTGGTGAGCGAGTGGTGAGTGAGTGAGTTAGTGAGTGAGTGAGTGAGTTAGTTAGTGAGTGAGTGTTGTAGTAATTGGTGAGCGGTGAGTAATTGGTGAGCGAGTGGTGAGTGAGTGGTGTAGTGAGTGAGTGGTGTAGTGAGTGAGTGAGTGGTGTAGTGAGTGAGTGTAGTGAGTGAGTGGTGTAGTGAGTGAGTGGTGAGTGAGTGAGTGGTGTAGTGAGTGAGTGGTGTAGTTAGTGAGTGAGTGAGTTAGTTAGTGAGTTTTGTAGTAAATGGTGAGTGGTAAGTGGTGAGCGAGTGGTGAGTGAGTGAGTTAGTGAGTGAGTGAGTGAGTTAGTGAGTGAGTGAGTGAGTGAGTTAGTTAGTTAGTGAGTGAGTGAGTGTTGTAGTAATTGGTGAGCGGTGAGTAATTGGTGAGCAAGTGGTGAGTGAGTGGTGTAGTGAGTGAGTGGTGTAGTGAGTGAGTGAGTGTAGTGAGTGAGTGGTGTAGTGAGTGAGTGGTGAGTGAGTGAGTGGTGTAGTGAGTGAGTGGTGTAGTTAGTGAGTGAGTGAGTTAGTGAGTTTTGTAGTAAATGGTGAGTGGTAAGTGGTGAGCGAGTGGTGAGTGAGTGAGTGAGTTAGTGAGTGAGTGAGTTAGTGAGTGAGTGAGTGTTGTAGTAATTGGTGAGCGGTGAGTAATTGGTGAGCAAGTGGTGAGTGAGTGGTGTAGTGAGTGAGTGGTGTAGTGAGTGAGTGTAGTGAGTGAGTGGTGTAGTGAGTGAGTGGTGAGTGAGTGAGTGGTGTAGTGAGTGAGTGGTGTAGTTAGTGAGTGAGTGAGTGAGTTAGTTAGTGAGTTTTGTAGTAAATGGTGAGTGGTAAGTGGTGAGCGAGTGGTGAGTGAGTGAGTTAGTGAGTGAGTGAGTGAGTGAGTTAGTGAGTGAGTGAGTGTTGTAGTAATTGGTGAGCGGTGAGTAATTGGTGAGCAAGTGGTGAGTGAGTGGTGTAGTGAGTGAGTGGTGTAGTGAGTGAGTGGTGTAGTGAGTGAGTGAGTGTAGTGAGTGAGTGGTGTAGTGAGTGAGTGGTGAGTGAGTGAGTGGTGTAGTGAGTGAGTGGTGTAGTTAGTGAGTGAGTTAGTTAGTGAGTTTTGTAGTAAATGGTGAGTGGTAAGTGGTGAGCGAGTGGTGAGTGAGTGAGTTAGTGAGTGAGTGAGTTAGTGAGTGAGTGAGTGAGTTAGTGAGTGAGTCTGTGAGTAATTGGTGAGTGGTGAGTAAGTGGTGAGCGAGTGGTGAGCAATTGGTGAGCGAGTGGTGAGCACCTGTAGTGACGAGTCGAGATTTGTCATCGTCAGCGACGAGTCCTGCTGAGGACTCGTCCTCCTCGTCGTCCGTGGCTCTCCCAGGGAACAAGAAGCTCATGAGCCTCTTAAAGAGGTGGTAGGTGAGGCGTAGTTCCAGCGGCACTACGTTCACCTTGGGGGGGGGCACGGGGGGGGGCACGGGGGGGGGCACGGGGGGGGGGGGGCTATACATTTACAGCAGCAGGGGTCCGGTGCCGAACCGACGGGCTCCGGCAGACCGGGCGAGGTGGTCAACATCTCGTAAGGCACTGTGATGATGGTGGTGGTGGTGAGAGATTCAACACCGTCAACACACCGCTCACCACACCGCTCACCACACACGCTCACCACACACGCTCACCCCACACGCT
The DNA here is from genome assembly GCF_048934315.1 of Petromyzon marinus. Classification (NCBI taxonomy): domain Eukaryota; kingdom Metazoa; phylum Chordata; class Hyperoartia; order Petromyzontiformes; family Petromyzontidae; genus Petromyzon; species Petromyzon marinus. Next base: position 2,531,341 of record NC_133749.1, on the reverse strand, counting down.
CACCCCCACGCTCACCCCCACGCTCACCCCCCACACTCACCCCCACACTCACCCCCACACTCACCCCCACACTCCTCCCACACTCACCCCCACACTCACCCCACGCTCACCCCCACACTCACCCCCACGCTCACCACCCCCGCTCACCCCCACACTCACCACACCACTCACCCCCACACTCACCACACCACTCACCCCCACACTCACCACACCACTCACCCCCACACTCACCCCCACACTCACCCCCCCCCACACTCACCCCACACTCACCCCCACGCTCACCCCCCCCACACTCACCCCCCCCACACTCACCCCCACACTCACCACACCACTCACCCCACGCTCACCACACCGCTCACCACACCACTCACCCCACGCTCACCACACCACTCACCACTCCACTCACCACACTGCTCACCCCACGCTCACCCCCACACTCACCACACCACTCACCACACCACTCACCACACACTCACCACACCACTCACCCCACGCTCACCCCACACTCACCCCACGCTCACCCCGAAGTGCTCCTTCACACTAACCCCCACACTCACCCCACGCTCACCCCCACGCTCACCCCCACGCTCACCCCACCACTCACCCCCACGCTCACCCCCACACTCACCCCCACACTCACCACACCACTCACCCCACGCTCACCCCACACTCACCCCCACACTCACCCCCACGCTCACCCCACGCTCACTCCACGCTCACCACACCACTCACCACACCACTCACCACACCGCTCACCCCACGCTCACCACACCACTCACCCCACACTCACCCCACGCTCACCCCACGCTCACCCCACGCTCACCCCACGCTCACCACACCACTCACCCTCACACTCACCCCCACACTCACCACCCCACGCTCACCCCCACGCTCACCTCGAAGTGCTCCTTCACACTCACCACACCACTCACCACACCACTCACCACACCGCTCACCCCACGCTCACCCCACACTCACCACACCACTCACCACACCACTCACCCCACACTCACCCCACGCTCACCCCACGCTCACCCCACGCTCACTCCACGCTCACCACACCACTCACCCCACGCTTACCCCACACTCACCCCCACACTCACCACACTGCTCACCCCACACTCACCACACCACTCACCCCACGCTCACCCCACACTCACCACACCACTCACCCTCACACTCACCCCCACACTCACCACCCCACGCTCACCCCCACGCTCACCTCGAAGTGCTCCTTCACACTCACCACACCACTCACCACACCACTCACCACACCACTCACCCCACGCTCACCCCACACTCACCACACCACTCACCCCACGCTCACCTCGAAGTGCTCCTTCACAGAGATGCCACCCACTGGGGGCCCCACGCGGCTGAAGATTCTGAGGGCGAGGTGGCGGCACGGCTGCATTGCATTCTGGGGCATCAGCACTTCCTGTGGGCGACAAGGTCGTTGTGGTGGTGATGGTGGTTGTGGTGATGGTGGTTGTGGTGGTTGTGGTGGTGGTGATGGTGGTTGTGGTGGTGATGGTGGTTGTGGTGATGGTGGTTGTGGTGGTTGTGGTGGTGGTGATGGTGGTTGTGGTGGTGATGGTGGTGGTGATGGTGGTGGTGATGGTGGTGATGGTGGTGGTGGTGATGGTGGTTGTGGTGGTTGTGGTGGCTATGGTGGTGGTTGTGGTGGTGGTGGTGGTGGTTGTGGTGATGGTGGTGATGGTGGTGATGGTGGTTGTGGTGGTTGTGGTGGTGGTGATGGTGGTGGTGATGGTGGTGATGGTGGTGATGGTGGTTGTGGTGGTGATGGTTGTGGTGGTTGTGGTGGTTGTGGTGGTGATGGTGGTTGTGGTGGTTGTGGTTGTGGTGGTGATGGTGGTTGTGGTGGTGATGGTGGTTGTGGTGGTTGTGGTGGTGATGGTGGTTGTGGTGGAGATGGTGGTTGTGGTGGAGATGGTGGTTGTGGTGGTTGTGGTGATGGTGGTTGTGGTGGTGATGGTGGTTGTGGTGGTTGTGGTGGTCATGGTGGTTGTGGTGGTGGTGGTTGTGGTGGTGGTTGTGGTGGTGATGGTGGTGTGGTGGTGATGGTTGTGGTGGTTGTGGTGGTTGTGGTGGTTGTGGTGATGGTGGTTGTGGTGGTGGTGATGGTGGTTGTGGTGGTTGTGGTGGTTGTGGTGGTGATGGTGGTGGTGGTGGTTGTGGTGGTGGTTGTGGTGGTTGTGGTGGTGGTGATGGTGGTGGTGGTGGTGGTGGTTGTGGTGGTGGTTGTGGTGGTTGTGGTGGTGGTTGTGGTGATGGTGGTTGTGGTGGTGGTGTTTGTGATGGTGGTTGTGGTGGTGGTTGTGGTGGTTGTGGTGGTTGTGGTGGTGGTTGTGGTGGTGGTGGTGGTTGTGGTGGTGATGGTGGTTGTGGTGGAGATGGTGGTTGTGGTGGAGATGGTGGTTGTGGTGGTTGTGGTGATGGTGGTTGTGGTGGTGATGGTGATGGTGGTTCTGGTGGTTGTGGTGGTTGTGGTGGTCATGGTGGTTGTGGTGGTGGTGATGGTGGTGGTTGTGGTGGTGGTGGTGATGGTTGTGGTGGTGATGGTGGTTGTGGTGGTGATGGTTGTGGTGGTTGTGGAGATGGTGGTTGTGGTGGTGGTGATGGTGGTTGTGGTGGTGATGGTTGTGGTGGTTGTGGTGGTTGTGGTGATGGTGGGTGTGGTGGTGGTGATGGTGGTTGTGGTGGTGGTGATGGTGGTGGTTGTGGTGGTGATGGTGGTTGTGGTGGTGATGGTTGTGGTGGTTGTGGTGGTTGTGGTGATGGTGGTTGTGGTGGTGGTGATGGTGGTTGTGGTGGTTGTGGTGGTGATGGTGGTTGTGGTGGTGGTGGTGGTTGTGGTGGTTGTGGTGGTGGTTGTGGTGGTTGTCGTGGTGGTTGTCGTGATGGTGATGGTGGTGGTGATGGTGGTTGTGGTGGTTATGGTGGTGGTTGGGGTGATGGTGGTTGTGGTGGTTGTGGTGGTGGTTGTGGTGGTTGTGGTGATGGTGATGGTGGTGGTGATGGTGGTTGTGGTGGTGGTGGTGGTGGTTGTGGTGGTGGTTGTGGTGATGGTGGTGGTTGTGGTGATGGTGGTGATGGTGGTTGTGGTGGTGGTGGTGATGGTGGTTGTGGTGGTGGTTGTGGTGATGGTTGTGGTGGTGATGGTGGTGGTGATGGTGGTTGTGGTGGTGGTTGTGGTGGTGGTTGTGGTGGTGGTTGTGGTGGTGGTTGTGGTGGTGGTTGTGGTGGTGGTGGTGGTGTAAGTTCACCTGCCGGAAGTTGGGCAGTAGTGAGTGCATCGTGAACCAGCCCAGCTCCAGCAGGTGCTCAGCTGTGTCATCTGAGCGATTCACCTGCCCGGTGAACACACACACACACTTACACACACTTACACACACACACACTTACACACACTTACACACACACTCACTTACACACACACACACACACTTACACACACACACACACTTACACACACACACACACTTACACACTTACACACACACACACTTACACACACACACACACATTTACACACACACACACACTTACACACACACACTTACACACACACACTTACACATACTTACACACACACACACTTACACACACTTACACACACACACACATTTACACACACACACTTACACACACACACTTACACATACTTACACACACACACACTTACACACACTTACACACACACACACATTTACACACACACACACACTTCCACACACTTACACTTACACACACACACTTACACATACTTACACACACACTTACACACACACACTTACACACTTACACACACACACACTTACACACACACACACTTACACACACACTTACACACACACACACTTACACACACACACACACTTACACACACACACACTTACACACACACACTTACACACTCACTCACTCACCCACCCGCTCACCCACTCACCCACTTGCTCACCCACTCACCAACCCACCCACTCACCCACCCACCAACTCACCCGCCCACTCACCCACTCACCCACTAACCCACCAACTCACCCACTCACCTACTCACTCACCCACTCACTCACCCACTCACTCACCCGCCCGCTCACCCACCCACTCACCCACTCACCAACTCACCCGCCCGCTCACCTTACTGTGCACGAAGTCCCTGAGCTGCAGTGAGGCGATGGCGAGCTGCCCGTCCGGCTCGGTGAGGGTCCACGTGGCTCTGGCCAGGTTCACCTGCACCCTCCTCACCACGCTCACCTCGCCACGCTCACCCAGGCGACTCGCTCGCTGCACCTGGAAGTCACGCAGGCACCTGCACACACACACAGTGACACACACGCACACACACACGCACACACACACAGACACACAGACACACACACGCACACACACACACGCTCACACACACAGTGACACACACACACACACGCTCACACACACACACGCACACACGCACACACACACAGTGACACACACGCACACACACACAGTGACACACACACACACGCACGCACACACACACACGCACACACGAACACACAAACACACGCTCACCCGCCTGCTCGCCCGCTCGCTCATTCACCCACCCACCCACTCACCCACCCACTCACCCACCCACCCACCCACTAACTCACTCACTCACCCACTCACCCACCCACTCACTCACCTAGCAACCCAGTAACCATGGCGATGCATTAACCTAGCAACCCAGTAACCATGGCGACCTAGCAACCCAGTAACCTAGCAACCCAGTAACCATGGTGACCTAGCAACCCAGTAACCATGGTGACCCAGCAACCCAGCAACCTAGCAACCCGGTAACCGTGGCGACCTAGCAACCCGGTAACCGTGGCGACCCGGTATCCCGGCAACCTGATGAGGACGTCCAGCTCCTCGCTCTTGGCCTGCAGCTCGGCCTTGTGAAGCCGCAGCTCCTCCTGCAAGCTACGGCTTCTCTCCTCAAGCTGCTCCACAGAAGCCTCCACCACCACCTCCTGCTGCTGCTGATGCTGATGCTGCCCCTGCTGCTGCTGCTGCTGCTGCTGCTCCTCCTGCTGCTGCACACCCACGGAGACACGCACGGTGAGACACGCCGGGTGAGACACGGAGAGACACACACAGAGAGAGACACACAGAGAGACACACAGAGAGACACGCACGGTGAGACACGGAGAGACACACACAGAGAGACACACAGAGAGACACGCACAGAGAGACACACAGAGAGACACGCACAGAGAGACACACAGAGAGACACGCACAGAGAGACACGCACTGTGAGACACGCCGGGTGAGACACGGGGAGACACACACAGAGAGACACACAGAGAGACACACACAGAGAGACACGCACGGTGAGACACGGAGAGAGACACATGCAGAAAGACACACACACAGACACACACACACACAGACACATACACACAGCCACACACACACAGCCACACACAGACACACACACACACACACAGACACACACAGACACACACACACAGACACACAACAACAACCGCCATTCGCCACTAAGTGGCGGTGACGTCACCACGACGCTTGTACCAGGCTATGTGCACCGTGAGGCCACGTGAAGTGTCGAACGCCCGCTGGCAGGAGGTCACGGGGCAGACCCAGGTGCCACGGGTCGACTGACTGAGATGACTGGCTGATGCACCACCTGTGCCCCCTATTGTGCCAACCTGCTGTGCTTTAGCCACCCGGCGCTCCGCTCGTTGTTCTGAGCGTCGCTCCTCCGCCCTCCGTTGTTGTTGGAGGGCGACTGCCTCCAACTGCCCAGTAGCGTCCTTCACGAGCCTCCTCCACAGAGGCCGATCTTGACACCGCTGGTACCGGTCATCGGCAAGTCCACTCAGCTCCACGTCCTCCTGTACCACATCACTCCATCTCTTCTCTAGCCCGTGCCGCGCCCGCTTAGCCCCCTCAATCCGGCCGAACAAAAGCTGTTTCGGCATGCGGTGGCTGGGCATGCGGGCTACATGACCCAGCCATCGCAGCCTTGCCTGCCGGAGGAGCTCACCGATGGGACCTTGCCCAGATCTTTCAAGGATTTGTGAGCTCCTCACGCAATCCAGTCTGGTTAAACCCAGAATGGATCGTAGGCAGGCCAGCCTAAATGTTTCTAACCGGCGAAGATGTTCCATTAGGGGGGTCCACGTTTCGCAAGTGTAGAGAAGGGAGGGAATGACCGTGGCCGAGAAGACCTGAAGCTTAGTGCGGAGCGACAGACCAGGTAGCTTCCACACAGCGTTACGCAACCGATGAAAATATATTGCTGCTCGACTGATTCGGAGTGAGACCTCTGCTGTTAAACTGGAGCCAGTCATAAGCACACTGCCCAGGTATGGGAAACTCTCCACTCTCTCCACAACTGCCCCATCACCGATTGGGAGTTGTGGGGGTGGAGTGTCCGATGGTACAAAATACCCAGGCAGGTGCTTAGTTTTGGTGGGGCTGATGGTAAGGCCCCACCTCTTAGTGGCACGCTCCAGTCTCAGCAGCAGCGTCTCCAACTCCTCCTCTGAATGAGCAGCTATTACCAAATCATCAGCATACATAACGTGGTTGAGCAATAGGGAGCCATCCCTTGACCGCACCCGGGCATCGATCAGCCTCCCATTATATCTGTACCATATGGAGATTCCCCCGGTACAGCTATTGAAGGCTTCACGAACTACGTGGTCAAAATAGATGTTAAATAATGTGGGAGCCAGAGGACATCTCTGTCGCACCCCAAGGTGTACAGGGAATGGCTCTGACTCCCGGCCACGTAGTTTTACCCGGGCCCGCTCACCATCATGAAGGTCCTTAATGATCGTGAGCAGAGGGTCAGGTACTCCAAAAGCACGAAGAACAACCCAGAGCCCAGGCCTACTGATGGTATCATAGGCCTTGACCAGGTCAATAAAGCAGAGATGTAGGTCTTGTTGAAATTCCCTACACCTCTGTTGTAGCAGACGGACAAAAAATATGGCATCTGTGCAGGACCGCCCTTTCCTGAAACCGCATTGGGGCTCCGCAAGCCTCTCCTCAGCGTGCCTGGCAAGGCGATGCTGAATAATCCTTGCCAGGACCTTTCCCGGCACACTGAGGAGTGAGATGCCCCTGTAGTTGTTACAGTCTGTGCAGTCCCCCTTCTTAAAAAGCAAGCAAGAACATCTTCTTAAAAAGGGGGACCACCAGGGCATCCTTCCAATCCTGCGGAACCCGTCCAGTGGTCCAGACTGTTGTTATGATGTCATATAGGGCAGTCTGTGCACAAACGCCACCCTCCCTCAGCATTTCGATTGGGAGATCATCTCTGCCCGCTGCCTTTCCTGGTCTCAGACTCCGGATCGCCTTCACTACTTCCTCAACAGATGGCACCTCAGCCAGCCACTCACAGGGGGTGACTTCTTCCAATATTTGAGGCACCGCAGCCTCAGCAGGGTCATCCTCACTTTGTGCCACGATGTTTTCTTGGCTGAGGGATTTTCCCTCCCCCAGGACCTCACAGAAATGCTCAGCAAATCTGCAAACCTGTTCCTGGGGGTCGGAGATTGGATCACCGTTTTTTCCCCTAATGATGGTAATAGGTGTGGCGCTGCAGGTTACTTTTTTGATGGAGTTTAAATAGAGATTTGTGATCACGGGCCACTGAGGCAGACTCCATCTCCTCAGCAACCCGCGACCACCACCCATCCTTGCAGCGCCTCACGGCTCTCCGAACCTCCGAGCGAAGGCTGCGGTAAGCCTCCTCATTCTCTGACGTGGGATTCTGTAGCCGATGACAGTGGGCCTGTCGCTTTTTCTCAACCATCCTGAACACCTCCTCTGTCAGCCAGGGTCTCTGGGGAGGTCTGGACCGCGTACCCAAAGCAGCCATTGCAGCTGCATGAGTCACAGTCCTAAACCTCGCCCATTTACCCTCGACATCAGGAGGAGTCGGGGACGATGCCAATCCCAGCCGCAAGCGATGATGAAATTCTCACTTGCAACTTTCATCAGATAACTGAGACCAGGCCACTTTAGGTCGGAATGGGGTCCTGGGTGTCCACCCACCACCGGAGTGGAAGAAATGGCAGGCGCATCTTACAGATGACTAGTCGATGGTCAGAGGGCATATCAGCTCCACGGTAGGTCCTGGTGTCAAGGACATGGGCTCGCATCCGCTGGTCCGTCACTATGTAGTCCAGCAGATGTTCTTGCTTGGACCCGGCATGCATCCATGATGTTGTGTGGATGCGCCGATGCCGGAACAGCGTGTTGGTAATTACAAGCCCATGGGCTGCACAAAAATCTAGCAGCCTCCTACCATTGTTATTGAGCTGATCTGGCCCATGCCCTCCAATCACTCCAGACCAGGTGCCAGTATCATGACCAACTCGGGCATTAAAGTCACCCAACATGATGACTCTATCCCGAGGGGCCACTTTAGCCAGCACCTGTGACAGGAGGTCATAGAAGTCATCTGACTCATCGGCTTTGCCTGCATCCCTCCACGGATGTTCATCTTCGGTGGGGGCATAAGTAACCACGACCACCATTCCTCGCCTCCGGTTGATGGGA
>NC_133749.1:2500264-2517764 GCF_048934315.1 Petromyzon marinus | reverse complement strand
TTGTGGTGTTGGTGGTGGCGGGTGTTGGTGGTGGTTGTGGTGTTGGTGGTGGGTGTGGTTGTGGTGTTGGTGGGTGGTGGTGGCGGTTGTGGTGTTGGTGGTGGTGGTTGTGGTGTTGGTGGTGGCGGCAGTGATTGGTGGTGTGTGGTGTTGGTGGTGTTGGTGGTGGCGGTTGTGGTGTTGGTGGTGTTGGTGGTGGCGGTTGTGGTGTTGGTGGTGGTGGTTGTGGTGTTGGTGGTGGCGGCAGTGATTGGTGGTGGTGTGGTGTTGGTGGTGTTGGTGGTGGCGGTTGTGGTGTTGGTGGTGGTGGTTGTGGTGTTGGTGTTGGTGGTGGCGGCAGTGATTGGTGGTGGTGGTTGTGGTGTTGGTGTGGTGGTGGCGGCAGTGATTGGTGGTGGTTGTGGTGTTGGTGTTGGTGGTGGCGGCAGTGATTGGTGGTGGTGGTTGTGGTGTTGGTGTTGGTGGAGGCGGCAGTGATTGGTGGTGGTTGTGGTGTTGGTGGTGGTGGTTGTGGTGTTGGTGTTGGTGTTAGTGATTGGTGGTGGTTGTGGTGTTGGTGGTGGTGTTGGTGTTGGTGGTGGCGGCAGTGATTGGTGGTGGTTGTGGTGTTGGTGGTGGCGGTTGCGATGTTGGTGGTGTTGGTTGTGGTGTTGGTGTTGGTGGTGGCGGCAGTGATTGGTGGTGGTTGTGGTGTTGGTGGTGGCGGTTGCGGTGTTGGTGGTGTTGGTTGTGGTGTTGGTGGTGGTGGCAGTGATTGGTGGTGGTGGTGTTGTGGGGTCTCCTCGCCACCACCTTGCGTTTGGGCTCCACGTGTAGCAGGAGGTTGTTGAGGATGTCGAGCACCATGGCAAACTGGGCAGGGTTGGTCAACACCTCCATGTCGTTGTGGATCAGCGTGAACGTGTCCACAGGCCCTGCACGCACACACACACACACACACCCAATTACTCACCCACTCACTCACTCACCCACTCACCATCTCACCCACTCACCATCTCACCCTCTCACTCCCCCACTCACTCACTCACTCACCCACCCACCCACCCACTCACTCGCCCACTCACCCACTCGCCCACTCACCCACCCACCCACTCACTCATCCACTCACCCACCACTCACCCACCCACCCACCCACTCACTCGCCCACTCACCCACTCACTCGCCCACTCACCCACCCACTCACCCACTCACTCATCCACTCACTCACTCACCCACTCACCATCTCACCCTCTCACTCCCCCACTCCCCCACTCACTCACTCACCCACCCACCCACTCACTCGCCCACTCACCCACTCGCCCACTCACCCACCCACCCACCCACTCACCCACTCACTCATCCACTCACCCACCCACTCACTCACTCACCCACTCACTCACCCACCCGCTCACTCACCCACTCACCCACCCACTCACCCACTCACCCACTCGCCCACTCACTGATCCACTCACCCACCCACTCACCCACCCACTCACCCTCACCCACTCGCCCACTCACCCACCCACCCACTCAATCATCCACTCACCCACCCATTCACCCACTCACTCACTCACTCACCCACCCGCTCACTCACCCACTCACTCACCACACAACCACCACAACCACCACTAAATCCACAACCACCACCACCACAACCACCACCACCACCACAACCACCACCACCACAACCACCACCACCACCACCACCACCCACCACCACCACCACCCACCCTCCATGCGATTGAGAGGATCTTCTCTGGCCGTGTGGAGCAGCCCAGCTGGTGGTTGTGGTGGTTGTGGTTGTTGTGGCTGCTGCCGGTGGTGTTCCGCCAGTTGTTGTTGTTGTTGTGTGGTTGTGTCATCCTGGCTGTAGTTGACGTAGATCATCTTGCAGCTGCAACGTGACACAATCCTCTGCAGTTGAGGTGGATCGCCACCACCACCACCACCACCGCCACCACCGCCACCACCGCCACCACCGCCGGAGCCACCGCCGGCATCTGCAGCGTGGTTACCACCTGCCGGGCACAACCAACGACAACGTCACAACGGTGGTTGTGGTGGTGGTTGTGGTGGTAGTTGTGGTGGTAGTGGTTGTGGTGGTAGTGGTGGTAGTGGTGGTGTTAGTGGTGGTAGTGGGGGTTGTGGTGGTGGTGAGTGCGGTGGTGGTGGTGGTTGTTGTTGTTGGTGGTTGTGGTGGTTGTGGTGGTGTTAGTGGTGTTAGTGGTGGTGGTTGTGGTGGTTGTGGTGGTAGTGGTTGTTGTTGTGGTGTTAGTGTTAGTGGTGATGATGATGGTGGTGTGGTGATGGTGGTAGTGGTTGTTGTTGTGGTGGTTGTGGTAGTGGTGGTTGGTGTGGTGGTTGTGGTTGTGTTAGTGGTGGTTGTGGTGGTAGTGGTGGTTGTGGTAGTGGTTGTTGTGGTGGTAGTGGTGGTTGTGGTTGTTGTGGTGGTGGTTGTGGTGATTGTTGTGGTGGTGGTAGTAGTGTTAGTGGTGGTTGTTGTGGTAGTGGTTGTTATTGTGGTGGTTGTGATGGTTGTGGTAGTGGTGTTAGTGTTAGTAGTGGTGGTTGTTGTGGTGGTGGTTGTGGTGGTGGTAGTGGTGGTGGTTGTGGTGGTTGTGATGGTAGTGGTGGTAGTGATGTTAGTGGTGGTTGTTGTGGTAGTGGTTGTTGTTGTGGTAGTGGTGTTAGTGGTGGTAGTGGTGGTTGTTGTGGCAGTGGTGGTTGTGGTGGTGGTAGTGGTGGTAGTGGTGGTAGTGGTAGTGGTGGTTGTTGTGGTTGTGGTGGTAGTGTTAGTGGTTGTTGTAGTGGTTGTGGTGGTGGTTGTGGTGGTTGTTGTGGTGGGGGTTGTGGTGGTGATGGTGGTGGTAGTGGTGGTAGTGGTGGTTGTGGTAGTGGTTGTTGTAGTGGTGGTGTTAGTGCTGGTAGTGGTGGTTGTGGTGGTGGTGATGGTGGTGGTAGTGGTGGTTGTTGTGTTAGTGGTGGTAGTGGTGGAAGTGGTTGTTGTTGTTGTGGTGGTTGTGGGAGTGTTGGTGGTGGTTGTGGTGGTTGTGGTGGTGGTAGTGGTGGTGGTGATGGTAGTGGTGGTTGTGGTGGTTGTGGTGTTAGTTGTGGTGGTGGTTGTGGTGGTAGTAGTGATTGTTGTGGTGGTGGTTGTGGTAGTGTTAGTGGTGGTAGTGTTAGGGGTGGTGGTGGTGGTGGTGGTGGTTGTTGTGGTTGTGGTTGGTGGTTGTGGTGTTAGTTGTGGTGGTGTTAGTGGTTGTTGTGGTTGTTGTTGTGGTTGTGGTGGTAGTGTTAGTGGTGGTAGTGTTAGTGGTGGTTGTTATGGTGGTGTTGGTTGTGGTTGTAGTTGTTGTGGTTGTTGTGGTGGTTGTGGTTGTTGTGGTGGTTGTGGTGGTGTTTGTGGTTGTTGTTGTGGTTGTTGTGGTGTTAGTTGTTGTGGTGGTGGTTGTGGTTGTTGTTGTTGTTGTGGTTGTTGTGGTGTTAGTGGTGGTTAGACAGTTGTGTTAGTAGTGGTTGTTGTTGTGGTTGTTGTTGTTGTGGTGTTAGTGGTGGTTGTTGTGTTTAATAAGTGGTTGTAGTTGTTGTTGTGGTTGTTGTTGTTGTTCTGACCGCTGGACACTGAGACAAGACCTCCACTGAGTGACTGTTGTGGTGGTGGGGGTTGTTGTGGTTGTTGTTGTGTTAGTTGTTGTGTTAGTTGTTGTTGTTGTTGTAGTTGTTGTGGTTGTTGTTGTTGTTCTGACCGCTGGACACTGAGACAAGACCTCCCACTGAGTGACTGTTGTGGTGGTAGTGGTAGTGGTTGTTGTGTTAGTGGTTGTTGTTGTGTTAGTTGTTGTTGTTGTGGTTGTTGTTGTTTTAGTTGTTGTTGTGGTTGTTGTGGTTGTAGTTGTTGTTGTTGTTGTTCTGACCGCTGGACACTGAGACAAGACCTCCCACTGAGTGACCGTGGTGGTGGTGGTGTTAGTGGTTGTTGTTGTGTTAGTAGTTGTTGTGGTGGTTGTAGTTGTAGTTGTTGTGGTGGTTGTAGTTGTTGTTGTTGTGGTTCTGACCGCTGGACACTGAGACAAGACCTCCCACTGAGTGACCGTGGTGGTGGTGGTGTTAGTGGTTGTTGTTGTGTTAGTAGTTGTTGTGGTGGTTGTTGTGGTGGTGGTTGTGGTTGTTGTAGTTGTGGTGGTTGTGGTTGTTGTTGTGGTGGTGTTCTGACCGCTGGACACTGAGACAAGACCTCCCACTGAGTGACCATTGTGGTGGTAGTGGTAGTGGTGGTTGTTGTTGTGGTGGTTGTGGTTGTTTTGGTGGTGGTGGTTGTGGTGGTGGTTGTAGTTGTTGTAGTTGTTGTGGTTGTTGTTGTTGTGGTTGTTGTTGTGGTTCTGACCGCTGGACACTGAGACAAGACCTCCCACTGAGTGACCATTGTGGTGGTAGTGGTAGTGGTGGTTGTTGTTGTGGTGGTTGTGGTTGTTTTGGTGGTGGTGGTTGTGGTGGTGGTTGTAGTTGTTGTGGTGGTTGTTGTGGTTGTTGTTGTGGTTCTGACCGCTGGACACTGAGACAAGACCTCCCACTGAGTGACTGTTATGGTTGTTGTTGTTGTGGTGGTTGTGGTGGTGTTAGTTGTCGTTGTGTTGGTGGTGGTTGTGGTGGTGGTTGTAGTTGTTGTGGTGGTTGTTGTGGTTGTTGTTGTGGTTCTGACCGCTGGACACTGAGACAAGACCTCCCACTGAGTGACTGTTGTGGTGGTGTTGGTGGTTGTGGTGGTGTTAGTTGTTGTTGTGTTAGTTGTTGTTATTGTTGTTGTGGTTGTGGTTGTTGTTGTGGTTCTGACCGCTGGACACTGAGACAAGACCTCCCACTGAGTGACTGTTGTGGTGGTGTTGGTGGTTGTGGTGGTGTTAGTTGTTGTTGTGTTGGTGGTGGTTGTGGTGGTGGTTGTAGTTGTTGTGGTGGTTGTTGTGGTTGTTGTTGTGGTTCTGACCGCTGGACACTGAGACAAGACCTCCCACTGAGTGACCGCCCTCCATGAGTTCCGTCACAGAATCCACACTGCCTCCTCGCTCCTCCTGAATGCTGCTCACCTACACTCACCACGCACAACAGCACGACTCACCACTACTACTCACCACTACTACTCACCACTACTACTCACCACTACTCACCTACACTCACCACTACTACTCACCACGCACAACAGCACGACTCACCACTACTACTCACCTACACTCATCACTACTACTCACCACTACTACTCACCACTACTACTCACCTACACTCACAACCACCTACACTCACCACTACTACTCACCACGCACAACAGCACGACTCACCACTACTACTCAACACTACTACTCACCACTACTACTCACCTACACTCACCACGCACAACAGCACGACTCACCACTACTACTCACCACCACTACTCACCTACACTCACCACGCACCACATTACACTACTCACCACTACTACTCACCACTACTACTCACCACGCACAACACTACTACTCACCACTACTACTCACCACTACTACTACTCACCACTACTACTCACCTACACTCACCACTACTCACCACTACTACTCACCACTACTACTCACCACGCACAACAGTACTACTCACCACTACTACTCACCTACACTCACCACTACTACTCACCACTACTACTCACCACTACTACTCACCACTACTACTCACCTACACTCACCACGCACAACAGCACGACTCACCACTACTACTCACCACTACTACTCACCACTACTACTCACCACTACTCACCTACACTCACCACGCACAACAGCACGACTCACCACTACTACTCACCTACACTCACCACGCACAACAGCACGACTCACCACTACTACTCACCACTACTACTCACCTACACTCACCACTACTCACCTACACTCACCACGCACAACAGCACGACTCACCACTACTACTCACCTACACTCACCACTACTACTCACCTACACTCACCACGCACAACAGCACGACTCACCACTACTACTCACCACTACTACTCACCTACACTCACCACTACTCACCTACACTCACCACGCACAACAGCACGACTCACCACTACTACTCACCTACACTCACCACTACTACTCACCTACACTCACCACGCACAACAGCACGACTCACCACTACTACTCACCACTAATACTCACCTACACTCACCACTACTCACCTACACTCACCACGCACAACAGCACGACTCACCACTACTACTCACCACTACTACTCACCACTACTACTCACCACTACTACTCACCTACACTCACCACGCACAACAGCACGACTCACCACTACTACTCACCACTACTCACCACTACTCACCTACACTCACCACTACTCACCTACACTCACCACGCACACCATCACTACTCACCACTACTACTCACCTAGACTCACCACGCACAACATTACACTACTCACCACTACTACTCACCTAGACTCACCACGCACAACATTACACTACTACTACTCACCACCACTACTACTCACCACTACTACTCACCACTACTACTCACCACTACTACTCACCACGCACAACACTACTACTCACCACCACCACTACTACTCACCACTACTCACCACTACTACTCACCTACACTCACCACGCACAACACTACTACTCACCACTACTACTCACCACTACTACTCACCTACACTCACCACGCACAACAGCACTACTCACCACTACTCACCACTACTCACCTACACTCACCACTACTACTCACCACTACTCACCACTACTACTCACCACTACTACTCACCACTACTACTCACCACTACTACTCACCACTACTACTCACCATGACTACTCACCACCACTACTACTCACCTACACTCACCACGCACCACATTACACTACTCACCACTACTACTCACCACTACTACTCACCACTACTACTCACCACTACTACTCACCACTACTACTCACCACCACTACTCACCACTACTACTCACCACTACTACTTACCACCACTACTCACCACTACTACTCACCACTACTACTCACCACTACTACTCACCACCACTACTCAACACTACTACTCACCACTACTACTCACCACGCACACCAACACTACTCACCTACACTCACCACTACTCACCTACACTCACCACTACTACTCACCATTACTACTCACCACCACTACTACTCACCACCACTACTACTCACCTATACTCACCACTACTACTCACCACACACACCACCACTACTCACCACTACTACTCACCACCACTACTACTCACCTACACTCACCACTACTACTCACCACACACACCACCACTACTCACCACTACTACTCACCACCACTACTACTCACCTACACTCACCACTACTACTCACCACCACTACTACTCACCATCACTACTCACCACTACTACTCACCACTACAACTCACCTACACTCACCACGCACACCATCACTACTACTCACCACCACTACTCACCACTACTACTCACCTACACTACTCACCACTACTACTCACCACGCACACCACCACTACTCACCACTATTCACCACCACTCACCACTACTCACCACCACTCACCATTACACACCTACACTCACCACCACTCACCATTACACACCACCACTCACCATTACACACCTACACTCACCACCACTCACCATTACTCACCACTACTCACCATTACTCACCATTACACACCACCACTCACCACTACTCACCACCACTCACCATTACACACCACCACTCACCACTACACACCACCACTCACCACCACTCACCACCACTCACCACTACTCACCACAACTCACCATTACACACCTACACTCACCACCACTCACCATTACACACCATTACTCACCACCACTCACCACTACACACCACCACTCACCACCACTCACCACCACTCACCACTACTCACCATTACTCACCATTACACACCACCACTCACCATTACTCACCATCACACACCACTACTCACCACCACTCACCATTACAAGCAGCACCACTACCACAACCACCACCACCACAACCACCACCACAACCACCACGACAGCCACCACCACCACCACAACAACTACTACCACCACTACTTAGGGTCAGGGTGGGGGTCAGGGTGGGGGTCAGGGTGGGTGAGGGTGGGTGGGGGTCAGGGTGGGTGGGGGTCAGGGTGGGTGGGGGTGAGGGTGGGTGGGGGTCAGGGTGGGTGGGGGTCAGGGTCAGGGTGGGGGTCAGGGTGGGGGTGTTGCCCCCCCCCCCACCTGTAGCCAGGGCTCGCTGGGCTGTTGGGCTCCGCCCCCTCCCCCCGAGGCCCCTCCCCCCAGAGTGGCAAAGTACTGCATGGAGTCGAGGGAGCAGCGCCACGTGCTCTTACAGAGCCCCGCCCCTCCCGCACGGAGACACGCCCCCCCGGCCGGCCCCGCCCCCGAGGTGGCGGAGGCCCCGCCCCCTGGCCCCGCCCCGTCCTCGCTCTCCTGCAGGAGCTCGGCGTGGGAGGCGGCCACCAACACGCAGCCGGCTGTGTCGGGGCCACGCAGCAGCACCTGGGGGGAGGGGCACGTGGGGGGGGGGGCACGTGGGGAGAGGGGCACGTGAGGAGGGGCACGTGGGGAGGGGCACGTGGGGAGGGGGAGGGGCACGTGGGGAGGGGCACGTGGGGAGGGGGTGGGGCACGTGGGGAGGGGGAGAGGCACGTGGGGAGAGGGGCACGTGGGGAGGGGGAGGGGCTCGTGGGGAGGGGGAGGGGCACGTGGGGAGGGGCACGTGGGGTGGGGGTGGGGCACGTGGGGAGGGGGAGGGGCACGTGGGGAGGGGGAGGGGCACGTGGGGAGGGGGAGGGGCACGTGGGGTGGGGGAGGGGCACGTGGGGAGGGGCACGTGGGGAGGGGGAGGGGCACATGGGGAGGGGGAGGGGCACGTGGGGAGGGGGAGGGGCACGTGGGGAGGGGGAGGGGCTCGTGGGGGGAGGGGCACGGGGGAGGGGCTCGTGGGGAGGGGGCGGAAACGGGGGTGGAGGGGCACAGCGCAAAGGTAAAATCAAAGATCCCCCAGGTAGCCTCTAGCAGGGCTGTAGGGGCAAGTGCTGTAGTTAGTAGCGAGTAGCAGCACCTACACACACACAGACACACACCTAGACACACCTAGACACACGTACACACACACACGTACACACACACCTACACACACACAAAGATCCCCCAGGTAGCCTCTAGCAGGGCTGTAGGGGCAAGTGCTGTTAGTAGCGAGTAGCAGCACCCACACACAGACACATACACACACCTAGACACGTACACACACACACGTACACACACACACACGTACACACACACAACAACAACCGCCATTCGCCACTAAGTGGCGGTGACGTCACCACGACGCTTGTGCCAAGCTATGTGCACCCTGAGGCCACGTGAAGTGTCGAACGCCCGCTGGCAGGAGGTCACGGGGCAGACCCAGGTGCCACGGGTCGACTGACTGAGATGACTGGCTGATGCACCACCTGTGCCCCCTACTGTGCCAACCTGCTGTGCTTTAGCCACCCGGCGCTCCGCTCGCTGTTGTGAGCGTCGCTCCTCCGCCCTCCGTTGTTGTTGGAGGGCGACTGCCTTCAACTGCCCAGTAGCATCCTTCACGAGCCTCCTCCACAGAGGCCGATCTTGACACCGCTGGTACCAGTCATCGGCAAGTCCACTCAGCTCCACGTCCTCCTGTACCACATCACTCCATCTCTTCTCTAGCCCGTGCCGCGCCCGCTTAGCCCCCTCAATCCGGCCAAACAAAAGCTGTTTCGGCATGCGGTGGCTGGGCATGCGGGCT
Organism: Petromyzon marinus; assembly: GCF_048934315.1. Taxonomy (NCBI): domain Eukaryota; kingdom Metazoa; phylum Chordata; class Hyperoartia; order Petromyzontiformes; family Petromyzontidae; genus Petromyzon; species Petromyzon marinus. The sequence goes on along the minus strand of NC_133749.1, from coordinate 2,507,989 downwards.
ACATGACCCAGCCATCGCAGCCTTGCCTGCCGGAGGAGCTCACCGATGGGACCCTGCCCAGATCTTTCAAGGATTTGTGAGCTCCTCACACAATCCAGTCTGGTTAAACCCAGGATGGATCGTAGGCAGGCCAGCCTAAATGTTTCTAACCGGCGAAGATGTTCCATTAGGGGGGTCCACGTTTCGCAAGCGTAGAGAAGGGAGGGAATGACCGTGGCCGAGAAGACCTGAAGCTTAGTGCGGAGCGACAGACCAGGTAGCTTCCACACAGCGTTACGCAACCGATGAAAAGATATTGCCGCTCGACTGATTCGGAGTGAGACCTCTGCTGTTAAACTGGAGCCAGTCATAAGCACACTGCCCAGGTATGGGAAACTCTCCACTCTCTCCACAACTGCCCCATCACCGATTGGGAGTTGTGGGGGTGGAGTGTCCGATGGTACAAAATACCCAGGCAGGTGCTTAGTTTTGGTGGGGCTGATGGTAAGGCCCCACCTCTTAGTGGCACGCTCCAGTCTCAGCAGCAGCGTCTCCAACTCCTCCTCTGACTGAGCAGCTATTACCAAGTCATCAGCATACATAACGTGGTTGAGCAATAGGGAGCCATCCCTTGACCGCACCCGGGCATCGATTAGCCTCCCATTATATCTGTACCATATGGAGATTCCCCCGGTACAGCTATTGAAGGCTTCACGAACTACGTGGTCAAAATAGATGTTAAATAATGTGGGAGCCAGAGGACATCCCTGTCGCACCCCAAGGTGTACAGGGAATGGCTCTGACTCCCGGCCACGTAGTTTTACCCGGGCCCGCTCACCATCATGAAGGTCCTTAATGATCGTGAGCAGAGGGTCAGGTACTCCAAAAGCACGAAGAACGACCCAGAGCCCAGGCCTACTGATGGTATCATAGGCCTTGACCAGGTCAATAAAGCAGAGATGTAGGTCTTGTTGGAATTCCCTACACCTCTGCTGTAGCAGACGGACAGAAAATATGGCATCTGTGCAGGACCGCCCTTTCCTGAAACCACCTCCTCGCGGTGCCGGACGGGCAACTCTGTCGTGGACAGCGCTGTGGGGGGAGATCCAATTTTGATTGGCTCCTCCCCTCATGGCATATGTGTCCACCACAGGGGCTAAACGGGGGCTCTGGACGGGTGCGAGGGGCTGGTAACCCCTCCACCTTCAATTAATTACCACGAAACTACACACACACACACACGTACACACACACACGTACACACACACCTACACACACAGACAAAGATCCCCCAGGTAGCCTCTAGCAGGGCTGTAGGGGCAAGTGCTGTTAGTAGCGAGTAGCAGCACCTACACACACACAGACAAAGATCCCCCAGGTAGCCTATAGCAGACTGTAGGGGCAAGTGCTGTTAGTAGCGAGTAGCAGCACCTACACACACACACACACCTAGACACACACCTAGACAAACGTACACACACGTACACACACATACACGTACACACACACACGTACACACACGTACACACACACATACACACAAAACAAAGATCCCCGATATAGCCTTAACAGACTGTAGGGGCAAGTGCTGTTAGCGAGCACCTATGAAGGCCGGAACGGTACACGAGGGGGTGGGTGGCCAGCACCACACTCGACCGCCTTTGTCTCACGTACACACACGCACACAAACGTACAAACACACACACGCACACACACGCACACACACGCACACACACACACACGTACACACGTACACACACACGTACACACGTACACACACACACGTACACACACACACGTACACACAACAACAACAACCGCCATTCGCCACTAAGTGGCGGTGACGTCACCACGACGCTTGTGCCAGGCCATGTGCACCTGGAGGCCACGTGAAGTACACACACACACACGTACACACACACACAGACACACACACACGTACACACACACACGTACACACACACACGTACACACACACACGTACACACGTACACACACACACACGTACACACGCGTACACACACACGCACACACACACACACACGTACACACACACACACGTACACACACACACGTACACACACACACACGTACACACGCGCACATACACGCGTACACACACGTACACACACACACACACACGTACACGTAAACACACACGTACACACACACACACGTACTACACACACACACGTACACACACACACACGTGGGCGTGTACCTGTGAGTTGACCAGCTGTATGAGCCAATGGCGGGGGGGCCCCGCGACCCCGACCCCGCCCCCAGCCACGCCCCCGGCCACGCCCCCTCCCCCCGGTAGAGGGGCGCCACCGCCGCCGGCCCCTCCCCCGGGTGGCTCCGCCTCCTCGGAGAAGACGACGAAGCGGTCCGTCTCCCGTAGCAACCGCTCCAACATGGACGCCGCAGCTCCCGCTGCCATGGCAACGGGGGGGAGGGGGTTGGGGATTGAGGGCTAGGCGCACTGTACCGTCTAGACGCACTGTACCGTCTACGCGCACTGTACCGTCTATGCGCACTGTACCGTCTACGCACACTGTACCATCTACGCACACTGTACCGTCTACGCGGACTGTACCGTCTACGCGGACTGTACCGTCTACGCACACTGTACCGCCTACGCGTACTGTACCGTTGAGGTGAACTGTACCGTCTAGGTGCACTGTACCCTGTACACGCACTGTACCGTGTTCACGTACTGTACCCATTTTGCACACTGTACCATCTCTAGCACTGTACCTCTATGGGTCTCTATGGGTCTCTGTGGGTGTCTGTGGGTGTCTGTGGGTGTCTGTGTGTCTCTGTGAGTCTCTGTGGGTCTCTGTGGGTCTCTGTGAGTCTCTGTGGGTCTCTGTGTGTCTCTGTGAGTCTCTGTGGGTCTCTGTGGGTCTCTGTGGGTCTCTGTGAGTCTCTGTGGGTCTCTATTGGTCTCTGTGGGTCTCTGTGGGTCTCTGTGGGTGTCTGTGGGTGTCTGTGGGTGTATGTGAGTGTCTGTGGGTCTCTGTGGGTCTCTGTGAGTCTCTGTGGGTCTCTGTGGGTCTCTGTGGGTCTCTGTGAGTCTCTGTGGGTCTCTGTGGGTCTCTGTGAGTCTCTGTGGGTCTCTATTGGTCTCTGTGGGTCTCTGTGGGTGTCTGTGGGTGTCTGTGGGTGTCTGTGGGTGTGGGTCTCTATTGGTCTCTGTGAGTGTGGGTCTCTATTGGTCTCTGTGGGTCTCTGTGTGTCTCTGTGGGTCTCTGTGGGTCTCTGTGGGTCTCTGTGAGTGTGGGTCTCTATTGGTCTCTGTGAGTGTGGGTCTCTATTGGTCTCTGTGGGTCTCTGTGGGTCTCTGTGAGTGTGGGTCTCTATTGGTCTCTGTGAGTCTCTGTGAGTCTCTATTGGTCTCTATGGGTCTCTGTGGGTGTCTGTGGGTCTCTGTGGGTCTCTGTGAGTGTCTGTGGGTTTCTGTGGGTTTCTATGGGTCTCTGTGAGTCTTTGTGGGTCTCTGTGAGTGTCTGTGGGTCTCTGTGAGTCTCTGTGTGTCTCTGTGGGTCTCTGTGGGTGTCTGTGGGTCTCTGTGAGTGTGGTCTCTATTGGTCTCTGTGAGTCTCTGTGGGTCTCTGTGGGTCTCTATGGGTCTCTGTGAGTGTCTGTGGGTTTCTGTGGGTTTCTATGGGTCTCTGTGAGTCTCTGTGGGTCTCTGTGAGTGTCTGTGGGTCTCTGTGAGTCTCTGTGTGTCTCTATGGGTCTCTGTGGGTCTCTATTGGTCTCTATGGGTCTTTGTGGGTGTCTGTGGGTCTCTGTGGGTCGCTATGAGTGTGGGTCTCTATTGGTCTCTGTATGTCTCTGTGGGTCTCTGTGGGTCTCTGTGGGTCTCTGTGGGTCTCTGTGAGTGTCTGTGGGTCTCTGTGAGTCTCTGTGTGTCTCTGTGGGTCTCTGTGGGTCTCTATTGGTCTCTGTGAGTCTCTGTGGGTGTCTGTGGGTCTCTGTGGGTCTCTATGAGTGTGGGTCTCTATTGGTCTCTGTGGGTGTCTGTGGGTCTCTGTGGGTCTCTATGAGTGTGGGTCTCTATTGGTCTCTGTGGGTGTCTGTGGGTGTCTATGGGTCTCTGTGGGTGTCTGTGAGTGTGGGTCTCTGTGGGTCTCTGTGGGTCTCTATGAGTGTGGGTCTCTATGGGTATCTGTGGGTCTCTATGAGTGTGGGTCTCTATGGGTGTCTGTGGGTCTCTATGAGTGTGGGTCTCTATGGGTCTCTGTGGGTCTCTGTGGGTCTCTATGAGTGTGGGTGTCTGTGAGTGTCTGTGTGGGTCTCTGTGGGTCTTTGTGGGTCTCTATGAGTGTGGGTCTCTATGGGTCTCTGTGGATCTCTGCGGGTCTGATACAAGAGCGACTTACTCACTCACAGTGACTCACTCACAGTGACTCACTCACAGTGACTCACTCAAAGTGACTCACTCAGAGTGACTCACTCAGAGTGACTCACTCACAGTGACTCACTCACAGTGACTCACTCACAGTGACTCACTCACAGTGACTCACTCACAGTGACTCACTCAAAGTGACTCATTCACAGTGACTCACTCACAGTGACTCAATCATAGTGACTCACTCACAGTGACTCACTCACAGTGACTCACTCACAGTGACTCACTCACAGTAACTCACTCACAGTGACACACTCACAGTGACTCACTCACAGTGACTCATTCACAGTGACTCACAGTGACTCATTCACAGTGACTCACAGTGACTCATTCACTCATTCACAGTGACTCATTCACAGTAACTCACTCACAGTGACTCATTCACAGTGGCTCACTCACAGTGACTCATTCACAGTGACTCACTCACAGTGACTCACTCACAGTGACTCATTCACAGTGACTCACTTACAGTGACTTACTCACAGTGACTCACTCACAGTGACTCACTCACAGTGACTCACTCACTCACTCACAGTGACTCACTCACAGTGACTCACAGTGACTCACTCACAGTGACTCACTCACAGTGACTCACTCACAGTGACTCACTCACAGTGACTCACTCACAGTGACTCACTCACAGTGACTCACTCAAAGTGACTCATTCACAGTGACTCACTCACAGTGACTCAATCATAGTGACTCACTCACAGTGACTCACTCACAGTGACTCACTCACAGTGACTCACTCACAGTAACTCACTCACAGTGACACACTCACAGTGACTCATTCACAGTGACTCATTCACAGTGACTCACAGTGACTCATTCACAGTGACTCACAGTGACTCATTCACTCATTCACAGTGACTCATTCACAGTAACTCACTCACAGTGACTCATTCACAGTGGCTCACTCACAGTGACTCATTCACAGTGACTCACTCACAGTGACTCACTCACAGTGACTCACTCACAGTGACTCACTCACAGTGACTCACTCAAAGTGACTCATTCACAGTGACTCACTTACAGTGACTTACTCACAGTGACTCACTCACAGTGACTCACTCACAGTGACTCACTCACTCACTCACAGTGACTCACTCACAGTGACTCACAGTGACTCACTCACAGTGACTCACTCACAGTGACTCACTCACAGTGACTCACTCACAGTGACTCACTCACAGTGACTCACTCACAGTGACTCACTCAGAGTGACTCACTCACAGTGACTCACTCACAGTGACTCACTCACAGTGACTCAGAGTGACTCACTCACAGTGACTCACAGTGACTCACTCAGAGTGACTCACTCACAATGACTCACTCACAGTGACTCATTCACTCACTCAGAGTGACTCACTCACAGTGACTCACTCACAGTGACTCACTCACAGTGACTCAGAGTGACTCACTCACAGTGACTCACAGTGACTCACTCAGAGTGACTCACTCACAGTGACTCACTCACAGTGACTCATTCACTCACTCACAGTGACTCACTCTCATAGTGACTCACTCACAGTGACTCAGAGTGACTCACTCACAGTGACTCACTCACAATGACTCACTCACAGTGACTCACTCACAATGACTCACTCAGAGTGACTCACTCACAGTGACTCATTCACAGTGACTCACTCACAGTGACTCAGAGTGACTCACTCACAGTGACTCACAGTGACTCACTCAGAGTGACTCACTCACAGTGACTCACTCACAGTGACTCATTCACTCACTCACAGTGACTCACTCTCATAGTGACTCACTCACAGTGACTCAGAGTGACTCACTCACAGTGACTCACTCACAATGACTCACTCACAGTGACTCACTCACAATGACTCACTCAGAGTGACTCACTCACAGTGACTCATTCACAGTGACTCACTCACAGTGACTCAGAGTGACTCACTCACAGTGACTCACAGTGACTCACTCAGAGTGACTCACTCACAGTGACTCACTCACAGTGACTCGTCCATCCACCACCACTGCCCTCACCTTCACTTTGCTCCTTAGCGGTTTCTGCAGTGGCTGGGTAGGCCGAGGTGGTGGAGCTGCTGCTGCTGGTGGAGCTGCTGGTGGTGGAGCTGGGCGTGGTGGTGGAGCTGCTGCTGGTGGAGGAGGTGGAGGAGGTGGAGGAGGTGGATGATAGCGATGAGGACTCTCCGGGTCCTGGGCTGGACGGAGCGCTGCTCTGGCTGGGCTGACGTCTCGGGCGTTTTGTGGACTCCTCCTCCAGACGCAGGCCTAGACACACACACAGACACAGTCACACACACAGTCACACACAGTGTACACACAGTCACAGTGTACACACAGTCACACACACACACACAGTCACACACACACACACAGACACAGTCACACACAGTCACACAGTGTACACACACACACAGATACACACATACACAGACACACACAGACACACACACGCAGACACAGTCACACACACACACAGACACAGTCACACACAGTCACACACAGTGTACACACAGTCACAGTGTACACACAGTCACACACACACACACAGTCACACACACACACAGACACAGTCACACACAGTCACACACAGTGTACACACAGTCACAGTGTACACACAGTCACACACACACACACACAGTCACACACACACACAGACACAGTCACACACAGTCACACAGTGTACACACACACACAGATACACACATACACAGACACACACACGCAGACACAGTCACACACACACACAGTCACACACACACACAGACACAGTCACACAGTCACACACACACACAGTGTACACACACACATAGATACACACACACACAGTCACAGTGTACACACACACACACAGATATACACAGTCACACAGACACAGTCACACAGACACACACAGTCACACAGACACACAGTCACACAGACACAGTCACACACAGACACAGTCACACACACAGTGTACACACACACACAGTGTACACACACACAGTGTACACACACAGTGTACACACACACACAGACACAGTCACACAGTCACACACACAGTGTACACACACACACAGATACACACAGACACAGATACACACAGTGTACACACACACACAGTGTACACACACACACAGTCACACAGTCACAGTCACACACAGTTACACACAGTTACACAGTCACACAGATACAGTCACCAGATACACACAGTCACACACACACACACACAGTCACACAGTCACAGTCACATAGTCACACACACAGTCACACACAGTTACACACACACAGTCACACACACACACAGATACAGTCACCAGATACACACAGTCGCACAGTCACACACACACACAGACACA
>NC_133749.1:2450264-2495264 GCF_048934315.1 Petromyzon marinus | reverse complement strand
CGTCTACGTGGGACACCTCCTGAGACAGACACAGACACTTAGACACAGAGACAGACAAGGTGGACACGGGGCGTCTCCGCGGGACACCTCCTGAGACAGACACAGACACTTAGACACAGAGACAGACCAGGTGGACACGGGGCGTCTACGTGGGACACCTCCTGAGACAGACACAGACACTTAGACACAGAGACAGACCAGGTGGACACGGGGCGTCTACGTGGGACACCTCCTGAGACAGACACAGACACTTAGACACAGAGACACACCAGGTGGACACGGGACGTCTACGCGGGACACCTCCTGAGACAGACACAGACACTTAGACACAGAGACACGGGGTGTGTCTACGTGGGACACCTGAGACAGACACAGACACTTAGACACAGAGACAGACCAGGTGGACACGGGGCGTCTACGTGGGACACCTCCTGAGACAGACACGGAGCACTTAGACACAGAGACAGACCAGGTGGACACGGGGCGTCTACGTGGGACACCTCCTGAGACAGACACAGACACTTAGACACAGAGACAGACCAGGTGGACACGGGACGTCTACGCGGGACACCTCCTGAGACAGACACAGACACTTAGACACAGAGACAGACCAGGTGGACACGGGGTGTCTACGTGGAGACACCTCCTGAGACAGACACAGACACTTAGACACAGAGACAGACCAGGTGGACACACGGGGTGTCTACGTGGGACACCTCCTGAGACAGATACAGACACTTAGACACAGAGAGAGACCAGGTGGACACGGGGCGTCTACGTGGGACACCTCCTGAGACAGACACAGACACTTAGACACAGAGACACGGGGCGTCTCCGCGGGACACCTCCTGAGACAGACACAGACACTTAGACACAGAGACACGGGGTGTCTACGTGGAGACACGGGGTGTCTACGTGGGACACCTCCTGAGACAGACACAGACACTTAGACACAGAGACACGGGGTGTCTACGTGGAGACACGGGGTGTCTACGTGGACACCTCCTGAGACAGACACAGACACTTAGACACAGAGACACGGGGTGTGTCTACGTGGAGACACGGGGTGTCTACGTGGACACCTCCTGAGACAGACACAGACACTTAGACACAGAGACAGACCAGGTGGACACGGGGCGTCTACGTGGGACACCTCCTGAGACAGACACAGACACTTAGACACAGAGACAGACCAGGTGGACACGGGGCGTCTACGTGGGACACCTCCTGAGACAGACACAGACACTTAGACACAGAGACAGACCAGGTGGACACGGGGCGTCTACGTGGGACACCTCCTGAGACAGACACAGACACTTAGACACAGAGACAGACCAGGTGGACACAGGGCGTCTACGTGGGACACCTCCTGAGACAGACACAGACACTTAGACACAGAGACAGACCAGGTGGACACACGGAGTGTCTACGTGGGACACCTCCTGAGACACACACAGACACTTAGACACAGAGACAGACCAGGTGGACACGGGGCGTCTACGTGGGACACCTCCTGAGACAGACACTTAGACACAGAGACAGACCAGGTGGACACGGGGCGTCTACGTGGGACACCTCCTGAGACAGACACAGACACTTAGACACAGAGACAGACCAGGTGGAGACACGGGGTGTCTACGTGGGACACCTCCTGAGACAGACACAGACACTTAGACACAGAGACAGACCAGGTGGACACGGGGCGTCTACGCGGGACACCTCCTGAGACACACACAGACACTTAGACACAGAGACAGACCAGGTGGACACGGGGCGTCTACGTGGGACACCTCCTGAGACAGACACTTAGACACAGAGACAGACCAGGTGGACACGGGGCGTCTACGTGGGACACCTCCTGAGACAGACACAGACACTTAGACACAGAGACAGACCAGGTGGAGACACGGGGTGTCTACGTGGGACACCTCCTGAGACAGACACAGACACTTAGACACAGAGACAGACCAGGTGGACACGGGGCGTCTACGCGGGACACCTCCTGAGACAGACACAGACACTTAGACACAGAGACAGACCAGGTGGACACGGGGCGTCTACGCGGGACACCTCCTGAGACAGACACAGACACTTAGACACAGAGATACGGGGCGTCTCCGCGGGACACCTCCTGAGACAGACACAGAGCACTTAGACACAGAGACAGACCAGGTGGACACGGGGCGTCTACGTGGGACACCTCCTGAGACAGACACAGACACTTAGACACAGAGACAGACCAGGTGGAGACACGGGGCGTCTACGCGGGACACCTCCTGAGACAGACACAGAGCACTTAGACACAGAGACAGACTAGGTGGAGACACGGGGCGTCTACGTAGACACACGGGGTGTCTACGTGGCACACCGCCTGAGACAGACACAGACACTTAGACACAGAGACACGGGGTGTGTCTACGTGGAGACACGGTGTGTCTACGTGGACACCTCCTGAGACAGACACAGAGCACTTAGACACAGAGACAGACCAGGTGGACACGGGGCGTCTACGCGGGACACCTCCTGAGACAGACACAGAGCACTTAGACACAGAGACAGAGCACGTGGAGACACGGGGCATGTCTACGTGGACACCTGCTGAGACAGACACAGACACTTAGACACAGAGACAGACCAGGTGGACACGGGGCGTCTCCGCGGGACACCTCCTGAGACAGACACAGAGCACTTAGACACAGAGACAGACCAGGTGGACACGGGGCGTCTACGCGGGACACCTCCTGAGACAGACACAGACACTTAGACACAGAGACACACCACGTGGACACACGGGGTGTCTACGTGGAGACACGGGGTGTCTACGTGGAGACACGGTGTGTCTAACTGAGGACACCTGCTGAGACAGACACAGACACTTAGACACAGAGACAGACCAGGTGGACACGGGGCGTCTACGCGGGACACCTCCTGAGACAGACACAGACACTTAGACACAGAGACAGACCAGGTGGACACGGGCCGTCTACGTGGGACACCTCCTGAGACAGACACAGACACTTAGACACAGAGACAGACCAGGTGGACACGGGGTGTCTACGCGGGACACCTCCTGAGACAGACACAGAGCACTTAGACACAGAGACAGACCAGGTGGACACGGGGCGTCTCCGTGGGACACCTCCTGAGACAGACACAGACACTTAGACACAGAGACAGACCAGGTGGACACGGGGCGTCTACGTGGGACACCTCCTGAGACAGACACAGACACTTAGACACAGAGTGGTGAGTGAGTGAGTGGTGAGTGAGTGGTGAGTGAGTGGTGAGTGGTGTAGTGAGTGAGTGAGTGGTGTAGTGAGTGGTGAGTGAGTGGTGAGTGAGTGGTGTAGTGAGTGGTGTAGTAAGTGGTGAGCGAGTGAGTGGTGTAGTGAGTGAGTGAGTGGTGTAGTGAGTGAGTGGTGTAGTGAGTGAGTGAGTGGTGTAGTGAGTGGTGAGTGAGTGGTGAGTGAGTGGTGTAGTGAGTGAGTGGTGTAGTGAGTGGTGTAGTAAGTGGTGAGCGAGTGAGTGGTATAGTGAGTGAGTGGTGTAGTGAGTGAGTGAGTGGTGTAGTAAGTGGTGTAGTGAGTGGTGTAGTGAGTGAGTGGTGTAGTGAGTGGTGAGTGAGTGGTGTAGTGAGTGGTGAGTGAGTGGTGAGTGACTGGTGAGTGAGTGGTGAGTGGTGTAGTGAGTGGTGTAGTGAGGGGTGTAGTGAGTGGTGTAGTGAGTGGTGTAGTGAGTGAGTGGTGAGTGGTGAGTGAGTGGTGAGTGCTGAGTGAGTGGTGTAGTGAGTGGTGAGTGAGTGAATGGTGTAGTGAGTGAGTGAGTGGTGTAGTGAGTGGTGAGTGAGTGGTGTAGTGAGTGAGTGGTGTAGTGAGTGAGTGAGTGGTGTAGTGAGTGAGTGGTGTAGTGAGTGGTGAGTGAGTGGTGAGTGACTGGTGAGTGAGTGGTGAGTGGTGTAGTGAATGGTGTAGTGAGCGGTGTAGTGAGTGGTGTAGTGAGTGGTGTAGTTAGTGAGTGGTGAGTGGTGAGTGAGTGGTGAGTGGTGAGTGAGTGGTGTAGTGAGTGGTGAGTGAGTGGTGTAGTGAGTGAGTGAGTGGTGTAGTGAGTGGTGTAGTGAGTGGTGAGTGAGTGGTGAGTAAGTGAGTGGTAAGTGGTGAGTGAGTGAGTGGTGAGTGAGTGGTGAGTGAGTGAGTGTTGTAGTAAGTGGTGAGTGAGTGAGTGAGTGGTGTAGTGAGTGAGTGGTGTAGTGAGTGGTGTAGTGAGTGAGTGTATGAGTGAGTGAGTGTATGAGTGAGTGTATGAGTGAGTGAGTGTATGAGTGAGTGTATGAGTGAGTGAGTGTATGAGTGAGTGAGTGGTGTAGCGAGTGGTGAGCGAGTGGTGTAGTGAGTGAGTGAGTGGTGTAGTGAGTGAGTGAGTGGTGTAGTGAGTGAGTGAGTGGATGAGTGAGTGAGTGGTGTAGTGAGTGAGTGGTGTAGTGAGTGAGTGGTGCAGTGAGTGAGTGGTGTAGTGAGTGAGTGGGTGAGTGGTGTAGTGAGTGAGTGAGTGGTGTAGTGAGTGAGTGAGTGGTGAGTGAGTGGTGTAGTGAGTGAGTGGTGTAGTGAGAGAGTGAGTGGTGAGTGAGTGGTGTAGTGAGTGAGTGTATGAGTGAGTGAGTGTATGAGTGAGTGAGTGAGTGATGTAGCGAGTGGTGAGTGTATGAGTGAGTGAGTGTATGAGTGAGTGAGTGTATGAGTGAGTGAGTCTATGAGTGAGTGAGTGAGTATATGAGTGAGTGAGTGTATGAGTGAGTGAGTGAGAGGTGAGTGAGTGAGTGTATGAGTGAGTGAGTGTATGATTGAGTGAGTGAGAGGTGAGTGAGTGAGTGGTGAGTGAGTGAGTGAGTGGTATAGTGAGTGGTGTAGTGAGTGAGTGTATGAGTGAGTGTATGAGTAAGTGGTGTAGTGAATGAGTGAGTGTATGCATGAGTGAGTGTATGAGTGAGTGAGTGTATGAGTGAGTGAGTGGTGTAGTGAGTGGTGTAGTAAGTGGTGTAGTGAGTGAGTGGTGTAGTGAGTGTAGTGAGTGAGTGTATGAGTGAGTGAGTGGTGAGTGAGTGAGTGGTGTAGTAAGTGGTGTAGTGAGTGAGTGTATGAGTGAGTGAGTGTATGAGTGAGTGAGTGGTGTAGTGAGTGGTGTAGTGAGTGAGTGTATGAGTGAGTGAGTGTATGAGTGAGTGTATGAGTGAGTGTGTGAGTGAGTGAGTGTATGAGTGAGTGAGTGGTGTAGCGAGTGGTGAGCGAGTGGTGTAGTGAGTGGTGTAGTGAGTGAGTGGTGTAGTGAGTGAGTGGTGTAGTGAGTGAGTGGTGTAGTGAGTGAGTGAGTGGTGTAGTGAGTGAGTGAGTGGATGAGTGAGTGAGTGGTGTAGTAAGTGGTGTAGTGAGTGAGTGAGTCTATGAGTGAGTGGTGAGTGGTGTAGTGAGTGGTGTAGTAAGTGGTGTAGTAAGTGGTGTAGTGAGTGAGTGTATGAGTGAGTGAGTGTATGAGTGAGTGAGTGGTGTAGTGAGTGAGTGAGTCTATAAGTGAGTGGTGAGTGGTGTAGTGAGTGGTGTAGTAAGTGGTGTAGTGAGTGAGTGTATGAGTGAGTGAGTGTATGAGTGAGTGAGTGGTGTAGTGAGTGAGTGTATGAGTGAGTGAGTGTATGAGTGAGTGGTGTAGTGAGTGGTGTAGTGAGTGGTGTAGTGAGTGAGTGAGTGGTGAGTGAGTGAGTGTATGAGTGAGTGGTGAGTGAGTGAGTGGTGTAGCGAGTGAGTGTATGAGTCAGTGAGTGAGTGGTGTAGTGAGTGGTGTGAGTGAGTGTATGAGTGAGTGAGTGTATAAGTGAGTGAGTGGTGTAGTGAGTGAGTGAGTGGTGTAGTAAGTGGTGAGTGAGTGGTGAGTGAGTGTATGAGTGAGTGAGTGGTGAGTGGTGTAGTAAGTGAGTGAGTGGTGTAGTGAGTGAGTGTATGAGTGAGTGAGTGTATGAGTGAGTGAGTGGTGTAGCGAGTGGTGTAGTGAGTGGTGTAGCGAGTGGTGAGTGAGTGTATGAGTGAGTGAGTGGTGTAGTAAGTGGTGTAGTGAGTGTATGAGTGAGTGAGTGTATGAGTGAGTGTATGAGTGAGTGAGTGTATGAGTGAGTGAGTGAGTGTATGAATGAGTGTATGAGTGAGTGAGTGTATGAGTGAGTGGTGTAGCGAGTGGTGAGTGTATGAGTGAGTGAGTGTATGAGTGAGTGTATGAGTGAGTGAGTGTATGAGTGAGTGTATGAGTGAGTGAGTGAGTGTATGAGTGAGTGTATGAGTGAGTGAGTGTATGAATGAGTGTATGAGTGAGTGAGTGTATGAATGAGTGTATGAGTGAGTGAGTGTATGAGTGAGTGGTGTAGCGAGTGGTGAGCGAGTGGTGAGTGAGTGAGTGGTGTAGTGAGTGGGTGAGTGTATGAGTGAGTGAGTGAGTCTATGAGTGAGTGAGTGTATGAGTGAGTGAGTGTATGAGTGAGTGAGTGTATGAGTGAGTGGTGTAGTGAGTGAGTGTATGAGTGAGTGGTGTAGTGAGTGGTGTAGTGAGTGGTGTAGTGAGTGAGTGAGTGGTGAGTGAGTGGGTGAGTGAGTGAGTGGTGTAGTGAGTGAGTGAGTGGTGTAGTGAGTGAGTGGTGTAGTGAGTGGGTGAGTGTATGAGTGAGTGAGTGAGTCTATGAGTGAGTGAGTGTATGAGTGAGTGAGTGTATGAGTGAGTGAGTGTATGAGTGAGTGGTGTAGTGAGTGAGTGTATGAGTGAGTGGTGTAGTGAGTGGTGTAGTGAGTGGTGTAGTGAGTGAGTGAGTGGTGAGTGAGTGGGTGAGTGAGTGAGTGGTGTAGTGAGTGAGTGAGTGGTGTAGTGAGTGAGTGGTGTAGTGAGTGGGTGAGTGTATGAGTGAGTGAGTGAGTCTATGAGTGAGTGAGTGTATGAGTGAGTGAGTGTATGAGTGAGTGAGTGTATGAGTGAGTGGTGTAGTGAGTGAGTGTATGAGTGAGTGGTGTAGTGAGTGGTGTAGTGAGTGGTGTAGTGAGTGAGTGAGTGGTGAGTGAGTGGGTGAGTGAGTGAGTGGTGTAGTGAGTGAGTGAGTGGTGTAGTGAGTGAGTGGTGTAGTGAGTGAGTGGTGTAGTGAGTGGTGTAGTGAGTGAGTGGTGTAGTGAGTGAGTGGTGTAGTGAGTGAGTGGTGTAGTGAGTGGAGTGGTGTAGTGAGTGAGTGAGTGGTGTAGTGAGTGAGTGGTGTAGTGAGTGAGTGGTGTAGTAAGTGGTGTAGTGAGTGAGTGGTGTAGTGAGTGAGTGGTGTAGTGAGTGAGTGGTGTAGTAAGTGGTGTAGTGAGTGAGTGGTGTAGTGAGTGAGTGGTGTAGTGAGTGAGTGAGTGGTGTAGTAAGTGGTGTAGTGAGTGAGTGAGTGGTGTAGTGAGTGAGTGTATGAGTGAGTGAGTGGTGAGCGAGTGGTGAGCGAGTGGTGAGCGCACTCACTGGGAATGGTGAGGATCTGGGTGCCCTCCGTGGTGAGCGTTCCCTCACCACAACTCACCTCCACCCCCCTCTGCCTCGCAAACGACGCCCAGTAGCACACCTGGGGGTCAGGGGTCAAGGTCAGGGTAAAAGGTCACTGCCAGGGTCAGGGGTCAAGGTCGGGGCTCAATGCTCCCTCAGTAGTGTCAGGGGTGGTGAGGTCACAGGTGGTGAGTGGCTGGTGGTGGTGGTGAGTGGCTGGTGGTAGTGGTGAGTAGCTGGTGGTGGTGAGTGGCTGGTGGTGGTGGTGAGTGGCTGGTGGTGGTGGTGGTGAGTGGCTGGTGGTGGTGGTGAGTGGCTGGTGGTGGTGGTAGTGAGTGGCTGGTGGTGGTGGTAGTGGTGAGTGGCTGGTGGTAGTGAGTGGCTGGTGGTGGTGGTGGTGAGTGGCTGGTGGTGGTGGTGAGTGGTTGGTGGTGGTGGTGGTGAGTGGCTTGTGGTGGTGGTGAGTGGCTGGTGGTGGTGGTGAGTGGCTGGTGGTAGTGGTGAGTGGGTGGTGGTGGTGAGTGGCTGGTGGTGGTGGTGAGTGGCTGGTGGTGGTAGTGAGTGGCTGGTGGTGGTGGTGGTGAGTGGCTGGTGGTGGTGGTGAGTGGCTGGTGGTGGTGGTAGTGAGTGGCTGGTGGTGGTGGTAGTGGTGAGTGGCTGGTGGTAGTGAGTGGCTGGTGGTGGTGGTGGTGAGTGGCTGGTGGTGGTGGTGAGTGGCTGGTGGTGGTGGTGGTGAGTGGCTTGTGGTGGTGGTGAGTGGCTGGTGGTGGTGGTGAGTGGCTGGTGGTGGTGGTAGTGAGTGGCTGGTGGTGGTGGTAGTGGTGAGTGGCTGGTGGTAGTGAGTGGCTGGTGGTGGTGGTGGTGAGTGGCTGGTGGTGGTGGTGAGTGGCTGGTGGTGGTGGTGGTGAGTGGCTTGTGGTGGTGGTGAGTGGCTGGTGGTGGTGGTGAGTGGCTGGTGGTAGTGGTAGTGGTGAGTGGGTGGTGGTGGTGAGTGGCTGGTGGTGGTGGTGAGTGGCTGGTGGTGGTAGTGAGTGGCTGGTGGTGGTGGTGGTGAGTGGCTGGTGGTGGTGGTGAGTGGCTGGTGGTGGTGGTAGTGAGTGGCTGGTGGTGGTGGTGGTGAGTGGCTGGTGGTAGTGAGTGGCTGGTGGTGGTGGTGGTGAGTGGCTGGTGGTGGTGGTGAGTGGCTGGTGGCAGTGGTGGTGAGTGGATGGTGGTGGTGGTGAGTGGCTGGCGGTGGTGGTGAGTGGCTGGTGGTGGTGGTGAGTGGCTGGTGGTGGTGGTAGTGAGTGGCTGGTGGTGGTAGTGAGTGGCTGGTGGTAGTGGTAGTGAGTGGCTGGTGGTGGTAGTGGTGAGTGGCTGGTGGTGGTAGTGGTAGTGAGTGGCTGGTGGTGGTAGTGGTGAGTGGCTGGTGGTGGTAGTGAGTGGCTGGTGGTAGTGGTAGTGAGTGGCTGGTGGTAGTGGTAGTGAGTGGCTGGTGGCGGTAACGGTGAGTGGCTGGTGGTGGTAACGGTGAGCGGCTGGTGGCGGTAGCGGTGAGTGGCTGGTGGTGGTAACGGTGAGCGGCTGGTGGCGGCGGTAACGGTGAGTGGTTGGCGGTAACGGTGAGTGGCTGGCGGTGGCGGTGGTAACGGTGAGCGGTGAGCGGTGAGCGTTGCCGGTGCCGCACCTGCAGGCGCGGGAAGCTGGCGCTGAGCGCCGTGCGTGTGATGTGCCGACTCAGCTTCCGCTTGGGAGGCCTCGGGGCGGTGTTGCCGAAGAGCGGCCCGGCACGGACTGGAAGGCCGGTGGGCCCGGCCCCAGATGCCGAGGCGAAGGTCTGAAGCCAGCGCAGTGTAGAGCCATAGAGCAGGGCCCGGGGTGAGTCTCCGTCTGGGTGGGGGTGAGGGTGGGTGGGTGGGTGGGTTAGTGGGTGGGTGGGTGGGTGGGTTGGTTAGTGGGTGGGTGGGTGAGTGGGTTAGTGAGTTGGTGAGTGGATGGGTGAGTGAGTGGGTGGGTGAGTGGGTGAGTGAGTGGGTGGGTGAGTGGGTGAGTGAGTGGGTTAGTGAGTGAGTGGGTGGGTGAGTGGGTGAGTGGGTGGGTGAGTGAGTGAGTGGGTGAGTGGGTGAGTGGGTGGGTTAGTGAGTGGGTGGGTGGGTGAGTGAGTGGGTGAGTGAGTGGGTGGGTGAGTGGGTTAGTGAGTGGATGAGTGAGTGGGTGAGTGAGTGGGTGGGTGAGTGAGTGGGTTAGTGAGTGAGTTAGTGAGTGGGTGGTTGAGTGGGTGGGTGGGTGAGTGGGTGGGTGGGTGGGTTAGTGAGTGAGTGGGTGGGTGGGTGGGTGGGTTAGTGGGTGGGTGGGTGGGTTAGTGGGTGGGTGGGTGGGTGGGTGAGTGGGTGGGTGGGTGGGTGAGTGTGTTAGTGAGTGGGTGGGTGAGTGGGTGAGTGAGTGGGTTAGTGAGTGGGTGAGTGAGTGGGTGAGTTAGTGAGTGAGTGGGTGAGTGGGTGAGTGAGTGGGTGGGTGGGTGGGTGAGTGAGTGAGTGGGTGAGTAAGTGGGTGAGTCTATGAGTGAGTGTGTGTGTGAGTGAGTGAGTGAGTCTATGAGTGAGTGTGTGTGTGAGTGAGTGAGTGAGTCTATGAGTGAGTGTGTGAGTGTGTGTGTTGGTGTGTGTGTGTGTGAGTGAGTGAGTCTATGAGTGAGTGAGTGAGTCTATGAGTGAATGAATGAGTGAGTGTGTGAGTGTGTGAGTGAATGAGTGTGTGAGTGAGTCTATGAGTGACTGAATGAGTCTATGAATGAGTGACTGAGTGAATGAGTGTGTGAGTGTGTGACTGAGTGAGTGAGTGACTGAGTGACTGAGTGAGTGATTGAGTGAGTGAGTGAGTGACTGAGTGAGTGAGTCTATGAATCTATGAGTGAGTGAGTGAGTCTGTGAGTGAGTGAGTGAGTCTATGAGTGAGTCTATGAGTGAATGAATGAGTGAGTGTGTGAGTGTGTGAGTGAATGAGTGTGTGAGTGAGTCTATGAGTGAGTGACTGAATGAGTCTATGAATGAGTGACTGAGTGAATGAGTGTGTGGGTGTGTGACTGAGTGAGTGAGTGAGTGACTGAGTGACTGAGTGAGTGACTGAGTGAGTGAGTCTATGAGTCTATGAGTGAGTGAGTGAGTCTGTGAGTGAGTGAGTGAGTCTATGAGTGAGTCTATGAGTGAATGAATGAGTGAGTGTGTGAGTGTGTGAGTGAATGAGTGTGTGAGTGAGTCTATGAGTGAGTGACTGAATGAGTCTATGAATGAGTGACTGAGTGAATGAGTGTGTGAGTATGTGACTGAGTGAGTGAGTGAGTGACTGAGTGACTGAGTGAGTGACTGAGTGAGTGAGTGAGTGACTGAGTGAGTGAGTCTATGAGTCTATGAGTGAGTGAGTGAGTCTGTGAGTGAGTGAGTGAGTGTGTTAGTGAGTGAGTGAGTGAGTGAATGAATGAGTGAGTGAGTGAGTGTGTGAGTCTATGAGTGACTGAGTGAGTGAGTCTATGAGTCTATGAGTGACTGAGTGAGTGAGTGAGTCTATGAGTCTATGACTGAGTGTGTGTGTGAGTGAGTGAGTGTGTGTGTGAGCACCGTGTCTGTGAGCGAGTCTCAGCGTGAGCTCCAGCGAGAGCCCGAGTGAGCGGAACCCCCGGTACGAGTCGTGCTGTGAGTGTGTGAGTGTGTGTGTGTTAGTGAGTGTGTGTGAGTGAGTGTGTGTTGGTGTGAGTGTGAGTGAGTGAGTGTGTGAGTGTGTGTGAGTGAGTCTATGACTGACTGAGTGACTGAGTGAATGAGTGTGTGAGTGAGTCTATAACTGAATGAGTGAGTGAGTCTATGAGTGAGTCTATGAGTGAGTGAGTCTATGAGTGACTGAGTGACTGATTGAGTGAGTGACTGCGTGACTGAGTGAATGAGTGAGTCTATGAGTGTGTGAGTGAGTGACTGAGTGAGTGTGTGACTGAGTGAGTGTGTGAGTGTGTGACTGAGTGAATGAGTGTGTGAGTGTGTGACTGAGTGAATGAGTGAGTGAGTGACTGAGTGTGTGAGTGAGTGAGTCTATGAGTGTGTGAGTCTATGAGTGAGTGAGTGAGTCTATGACTGAGTGAATGAGTGAGTGAGTGGTGAGTTAGTCTATGAGTGACTGAGTGAATGAGTGAGTGAGTGACTGAGTGAGTGAGTGTGTGTGTGAGTGAGTGAGTGAGTCTATGACTGAGTGTGTGTGTGAGTGAGTGTGTGTGTGAGCACCGTGTCTGTGAGCGAGTCTCAGCGTGAGCTCCAGCGACAGCCCCAGTGAGCGGAACCCCCGGTACGAGTCGTGCTGTGAGTGTGAGTGAGTGTGTGTGTGTTAGTGAGTGAGTGAGTGAATGAATGAGTGAGTGTGTGAGTCTATGAGTGACTGAGTGAGTGAGTCTATGAGTCTATGAGTGACTGAGTGAGTGAGTCTATGAGTCTATAAGTGACTAAGTGAGTGAGTCTATGAGTGAGTCTATGAGTGAGTGAGTCTATGAGTGACTGAGTGACTGAGTGAATGAGTGAGTGACTGAGTGAGTGAGTGAGTCTATGAGTCTATGAGTGTGTGTGTGAGTGTGTGTGAGTGTGTGAGTGAGTGTGTGTGTTAGTGAGTGAGTGAGTGTGTGGGTGTGTTAGTGTGTGAGTGAGTGAGTGTGTGAGTGAGTGTGTGTGTGTGAGTGAGTGTGTGTGAGTGTGTGTGAGTGAGTGTGTGTGTGAGTGAGTGAGTCTATGAGTGAGTGAGTGAGTCTATGAGTGACTGAGTGAGTGAATGAGTGAGTGAATGAGTGAGTGACTGAGTGAATGAGTGAGTGTGTGAGCACCGTGTCTGTGAGCGAGTCTCAGCGTGAGCTCCAGCGACAGCCCCAGCGAGCGGAACCCCCGGTACGAGTCGTGCTGTGAGTGTGAGTGAGTGTGTGTGTGAGTGTGTTAGTGTGAGTGTGTGAGTGTGTGAGTGTGTGTGTGTGTGAGTGTGTGTGTGTGAGTCTGTGTGTGTTGGTGTGTGTGTGAGTGTGTGAGTGAGTGAGTGTGTTAGTGAGTGTGTGTGAGTGAGTCTATGACTGACTGAGTGAGTGACTGAGTGAGTGTGTGTGTGTGAGTGTGTGAGTGAGTGACTGAGTGAGTGAGTCTATAAGTGAGTGACTGAGTGAGTGTGTGAGTGAGCACCGTGTCTGTGAGCGAGTCTCAGCGTGAGCTCCAGCGACAGCCCCAGCGAGCGGAACCCCCGGTACGAGTCGTGCTGTGAGTGAGTGAGTGAGTGTGTTGGTGTGTGTGAGTGTGTGTGTGAGTGTGTGTGTGAGTGTGTGAGTGAGTGAGTGTGTGAGTGAGTGTGTGTGTGAGTGTGTTAGTGAGTGAGTGAGTGACTGATTGAGTGAGTGAGTGTGTGTATGAGTGACTGAGTGAATGAGTGAGTGAGTGAATGAGTGACTGAGTGAATGAGTGACTGAGTGAGTGAGTGACTGAGTGAGTGTGTGGGTGAGCACCGTGTCTGTGAGCGAGCCTCAGCGTGAGCTCCAGCGACAGCCCGAGTGAGCGGAACCCCCGGTACGAGTCGTGCTGTGAGTGAGTGAGTCTATGAGTGAGTGAGTGGGTGAGTGAGTGTGTGAGTCTATGTGTGAGTGAGTGAGTCTATGAGTCTGTGAGTGAGTGAGTGAGTGAGTCTATGAGTGACTGAGTGAATGAGTGAGTGACTGACTGAGTGTGTGTGTGAGCACCGTGTCTGTGAGCGAGCCTCAGCGTGAGCTCCAGCGACAGCCCCAGCGAGCGGAACCCCCGGTACGAGTCGTGCTGTGAGCGTGTGTGAGTGAGTGTGTGTGAGTGTTAGTGTGTGTTAGTGTTTGTGTGTGAGTCTATGACTGAGTGAGTGAGTGTGTGAGCACCGTGTCTGTGAGCGAGTCTCAGCGTGAGCTCCAGCGACAGCCCCAGCGAGCGGAACCCCCGGTACGAGTCGTGCTGTGAGCCCGGCTGCCTCTGGGGCAGGCGATGTGGGCAGCAGGGCACCAGGCCGTGGTGGCTGGGCGGGACGCCGGCGGTGCCGCCGGTGGCGCCGGTGGCGCCGGTGGCGCCGGCACCACCGCCGGCACCACCACCGGCGCCACCGCCGCTCCCGCTCAGCGTCTCCCAGCCGAGCAACACTTGCAAGGTGAGGCCTGGCAGGTGTAGCAGGCAGCAGTCATCATACCTGGGACACCGGGGGGGAGACACGGGGGTGGGAGACACGGGGAGAGAGACACGTGGGTGGGAGACACGGGGATGGAGACATTGGGAGGGAGACACGGGGAGAGAGACATGGGGAGAGAGACACGGGGAGAGAGACACGTGGGGTTAATGGGAGACACGGGGAGAGAGACACGTGGGGTTAATGGGAGACACGGGGAGAGAGACACGTGGGTGGGAGACACGGGGAGAGAGACACGTGGGGTTAATGGGAGACACGGGGAGAGAGACACGTGGGGGTTAATGGGAGACACGGGGAGAGAGACACGGGGAGAGAGACACGGGGATGGAGACATTGGGAGGGAGACACGGGGAGAGAGACACGGGGAGAGAGACACGTGGGGTTAATGGGAGACACGGGGAGAGAGACATGGGGAGAGAGACACGGGGAGAGAGACACGTGGGGTTAATGGGAGACACGGGGAGAGAGACACGTGGGGTTAATGGGAGACACGGGGAGAGAGACATGGGGAGAGAGACACGGGGATGGAGACACATTGGGAGGGAGACACGGGGAGAGAGACACGGGGAGAGAGACACGTGGGGTTAATGGGAGACACGGGGAGAGAGACACGTGGGGTTAATGGGAGACACGGGGAGAGAGACACGGGGAGAGAGACACGGGGAGAGAGACACGGGGAGAGAGACACGTGGGTGGGAGACACGGGGAGAGAGACACGGGGAGACACGGGGAGACACGGGGAGGGAGACACGGGGAGACACGGGGAGACACGTGGGTGGGAGACACGGGGAGAGAGACATGGGGAGGGAGACACGGGGAGAGAGACATGGGGGTTAATGGGAGACACGGGGAGAGAGACACGTGGGGTTAATGGGAGACACGGGGAGAGAGACATGGGGAGGGAGACACGGGGAGAGAGACATGGGGGTTAATGGGAGACACGGGGAGAGAGACATGGGGGGTTAATGGGAGACACGGGGAGAGAGACACGTGGGGTTAATGGGAGACACGGGGAGAGAGACACGTGGGGTTAATGGGAGACACGGGGAGAGAGACATGGGGAGAGAGACACGTGGGGTTAATGGGAGACACGGGGAGAGAGACACGGGGAGACACGGGGAGACACGGGGAGGGAGACACGGGGAGAGAGACACGTGGCGTTAATGGGAGACACGGGGAGAGAGACACGTGGGGTTAATGGGAGACACAGGGAGAGAGACATGGGGAGAGAGACACGGGGAGAGAGACACGTGGGGTTAATGGGAGACACGGGGAGAGAGACATGGGGAGAGAGACACGGGGAGAGAGACACGTGGGGTTAATGGGAGACACGGGGAGAGAGACATGGGGAGGGAGACACGGGGAGAGAGACACGTGGGGTTAATGGGAGACACGGGGAGAGAGACATGGGGAGGGAGACACGGGGAGAGAGACACGTGGGGTTAATGGGAGACACGGGGAGAGAGACATGGGGAGGGAGACACGGGGAGAGAGACACGTGGGGTTAATGGGAGACACGGGGAGAGAGACATGGGGAGGGAGACACGGGGAGGGAGACACGGGGAGAGAGACACGTGGGGTTAATGGGAGACACGGGGAGAGAGACACGGGGAGACACGGGGAGACACGGGGAGGGAGACACGGGGAGAGAGACACGTGGCGTTAATGGGAGACACGGGGAGAGAGACACGGGGAGACACGGGGAGACACGGGGAGGGAGACACGGGGAGAGAGACACGGGGAGACACGGGGAGACACGGGGAGGGAGACACGGGGAGAGAGACACGTGGCATTAATGGGAGACACGGGGAGAGAGACACGGGGAGACACGGGGAGACACGGGGAGGGAGACACGGGGAGACACGGGGAGACACGGGGAGGGAGACGCGGGGAGGGAGACACGGGGAGGGAGACACGGGGAAGGAGACACATTGGGAGGGAGACACGGGGAGACGCGAGGAGGGAGACAAGGAGAGACGCAGGGAGGATGTGTGTCTGTGTGTGTGTGTGACTGTGTGTGTGTGTGTGTGACTGTGTGTGTGTGTGACTGTGTGTGTGTGTGTGTGACTGTGTGTGTGTGTGACTGTGTGTGTGACTGTGTGTGTGTATGTATGTGTGTGACTGTGTGTGTGTGACTGTGTGACTGTGTGTATGTTACTGTGTGTGTGTCTGTGTGTGTGTGTCTGTGTGTCTATGTGACTGTATGTGTGTGTGACTGTGTGTCTGTGTGTGTGTGTGAGACTGTGTGTGTGTGTCTGTGTGTGTGTCTGTGTGTGTGTGTCTGTGTGTGTGTGTCTGTGTGTGTGTGACTGTGTGTGTGTGTGACTGTGTGTGACTGTGTGTGTGACTGTGTGTGTGTGTGACTGTGTGTGTGACTGTGTGTGTGTATGTATGTGTGTGACTGTGTGTGTGTGACTGTGTGACTGTGTGTATGTTACTGTGTGTGTGTCTGTGTGTGTGTGTCTGTGTGTCTATGTGACTGTATGTGTGTGTGACTGTGTGTCTGTGTGTGTGTGTGAGACTGTGTGTGTGTGTCTGTGTGTGTGTCTGTGTGTGTGTGTCTGTGTGTGTGTGTCTGTGTGTGTGTGACTGTGTGTGTGTGTGACTGTGTGTGACTGTGTGTGTGACTGTGTGTGTGACTGTGTGTGTGTGACTGTGTGTGTGTGCCTGTGTGTGTGTGACTGTGTGTGTGTGTCTGTGTAAAACTACGTGGCCGGGAGTCAGAGCCATTCCCTGTACACCTTGGGGTGCGACAGGGATGTCCTCTGGCTCCCACATTATTTAACATCTATTTTGACCACGTAGTTCGTGAAGCCTTCAATAGCTGTACCGGGGGAATCTCCATATGGTACAGATATAATGGGAGGCTAATCGATGCCCGGGTGCGGTCAAGGGATGGCTCCCTATTGCTCAACCACGTTATGTATGCTGATGATTTGGTAATAGCTGCTCAGTCAGAGGAGGAGTTGGAGACGCTGCTGCTGAGACTGGAGCGTGCCACTAAGAGGTGGGGCCTTACCATCAGCCCCACCAAAACTAAGCACCTGCCTGGGTATTTTGTACCATCGGACACTCCACCCCCACAACTCCCAATCGGTGATTGGGCAGTTGTGGAGAGAGTGGAGAGTTTCCCATACCTGGGCAGTGTGCTTATGACTGGCTCCAGTTTAACAGCAGAGGTCTCACTCCGAATCAGTCGAGCGGCAATATCTTTTCATCGGTTGCGTAACGCTGTGTGGAAGCTACCTGGTCTGTCGCTCCGCACTAAGCTTCAGGTCTTCTCGGCCACGGTCATTCCCTCCCTTCTCTACGCTTGCGAAACGTGGACCCCCCTAATGGAACATCTTCGCCGGTTAGAAACATTTAGGCTGGCCTGCCTACGATCCATCCTGGGTTTAACCAGACTGGATTGTGTGAGGAGCTCACAAATCCTTGAAAGATCTGGGCAGGGTCCCATCGGTGAGCTCCTCCGGCAGGCAAGGCTGCGATGGCTGGGTCATGTAGCCCGCATGCCCAGCCACCGCATGCCGAAACAGCTTTTGTTTGGCCGGATCGAGGGGGCTAAGCGGGCGCGGCACGGGCTAGAGAAGAGATGGAGTGATGTGGTACAGGAGGACGTGGAGCTGAGTGGACTTGCCGATGACTGGTACCAGCGGTGTCAAGATCGGCCTCTGTGGAGGAGGCTCGTGAAGGACGCTACTGGGCAGTTGGAGGCAGTCGCCCTCCAACAACAACGGAGGGCGGAGGAGCGACGCTCACAACAATGAGCGGAGCGCCGGGTGGCTAAAGCACAGCAGGTTGGCACAGTAGGGGGCACAGGTGGTGCACCAGCCAGTCATCTCAGTCAGTCGACCCGTGGCACCTGGGTCTGCCCCGTGACCTCCTGCCAGCGGGCGTTCGACACTTCACGTGGCCTCACAGTGCACATAGCCTGGCACAAGCGTCGTGGTGACGTCACTGCCACTTAGTGGCGAATGGCGGTTGTTGTTGTCTGTGTGTGTGTCTGTGTGTGTGTGACTGTGTGTGTGTCTGTCTGTGTGTGTGTGTGTCTGTGTGTGTCTGTGTGTGTGTGACTGTGTGTGTGTGTGTCTGTGTGTGTGTGACTGTGTGTGTGTGTCTGCGTGTGTGTGTGTCTGCGTGTGTGTGTATGCGTGTGTGGGTGACTGTGTCTGTGTATGTCTGCGTGTGTGTGTGTCTGCGTGTGTGTGTGACTGTGTGTGTGACTGTGTGTGACTGTGTGTGTGACTGTGTGTGTGTGACTGTGTGTGTGACTGTGTGTGTGACTGTGTGTGTGACTGTGTGTGTGTGTGACTGTGTGTGTCTGTGTGACTGTGTGTGTGTGACTGCGTGTGTGTGACTGTGTGTGTGTGACTGTGTGTGTGTGACTGTGTGTGTGACTGTGTGTGTGACTGTGTGTCTGTGTGTCTGTGTGTGTGTGACTGTGTGTGTGTGTCTGTGTGTGTGTGTGTGACTGTGTATGTGTGTGTGACTGTGTGTGTGTGTCTGTGTGTGTGTGACTGTGTGTGTGTGTCTGTGTGTGAGTGTCTGTGTGTTTGTGTGTGAGTGTCTGTGTGTCTGTGTGTGTGTGTGACTGTGTGTGTGACTGTGTGTCTGTGTGTGTGTGACTGTGTGTGTGTGTGACTGTGTGTGTGTGTGAGACTGTGTGTGTGTGTGTGCGTACTTGGAGGCCGTGCGTACGTTGATGTCCAGGTCCCCGTGGTAGAGTAGCCGCCCCGGGCTCCACTCGAACCACAGTGGAGACCACTCCCAGTGCATGTGCTCTGTCGTGTTGTAGGGGTCCTACACACACACAGACACACACACACAGTCACACACACACAGTCACACACACACACAGTCACACACACAGTCACACACACACAGTCACACACACACACAGTCACACACACACACACAGTCACACACACACAGTCACACACACACACACACAGTCACACACACAGACACACACACACAGTCACACACACAGTCATACACACAGAGTCACACATACACACAGTCACACACACAGTCACACACACAGTGACACACACACACAGTCACACACACAGTCACACACAGTCACACACACACACAGTGCATGTGCTCTGTCGTGTTGTTGGGGTCCTGCACACACACACACACAGACAGTCAACAACAACAACAACCGCCATTCGCCACTAAGTGGCGGTGACGTCACCACGACGCTTGTGCCAGGCCATGTGCACCCTGAGACCACGTGAAGTGTCGAACGCCCGCTGGCAGGAGGTCACTGGGCAGACCCAGGTGCCACGGGTCGACTGACTGAGATGACTGGCTGATGCACCACCTGTGCCCCCTACTGTGTCAACCTGCTGTGCTTTAGCCACCCGGCGCTCTGCTCATTGTTCTGAGCGTCGCTCCTCCGCCCTCCGTTGTTGTTGGAGGGCGACTGCCTCCAACTGCCCAGTAGCATCCTTCACGAGCCTCCTCCACAGAGGCCGATCTTGACACCGCTGGTACCAGTCATCGGCAAGTCCACTCAGCTCCACGTCCTCCTGTACCACATCACTCCATCTCTTCTCTAGCCCGTGCCGCGCCCGCTTAGCCCCCTCGATCCGGCCAAACAAAAGCTGTTTCGGCATGCGGTGGCTGGGCATGCGGGCTACATGACCCAGCCATCGCAGCCTTGCCTGCCGGAGGAGCTCACCGATGGGACCCTGCCCAGATCTTTCAAGGATTTGTGAGCTCCTCACACAATCCAGTCTGGTTAAACCCAGGATGGATCGTAGGCAGGCCAGCCTAAATGTTTCTAACCGGCAAAGATGTTCCATTAGGTGGGTCCACGTTTCGCAAGCGTAGAGAAGGGAGGGAATGACCGTGGCCGAGAAGACCTGAAGCTTAGTGCGGAGCGACAGACCAGGTAGCTTCCACACAGCGTTACGCAACCGATGAAAAGATATTGCTGCTCGACTGATTTGGAGTGAGACCTCTGCTGTTAAACTGGAGCCAGTCATAAGCACACTGCCCAGGTATGGGAAACTCTCCACTCTCTCCACAACTGCCCCATCACCGATTGGGAGTTGTGGGGGTGGAGTGTCCGATGGTACAAAATACCCAGGCAGGTGCTTAGTTTTGGTGGGGCTGATGGTAAGGCCCCACCTCTTAGTGGCACGCTCCAGTCTCAGCAGCAGCGTCTCCAACTCCTCCTCTGACTGAGCAGCTATTACCAAATCATCAGCATACATAACGTGGTTGAGCAATAGGGAGCCATCCCTTGACCGCACCCGGGCATCGATTAGCCTCCCATTATATCTGTACCATATGGAGATTCCCCCGGTACAGCTATTGAAGGCTTCACGAACTACGTGGTCAAAATAGATGTTAAATAATGTGGGAGCCAGAGGACATCCCTGTCGCACCCCAAGGTGTACAGGGAATGGCTCTGACTCCCGGCCACGTAGTTTTACCCGGGCCCGCTCACCATCATGAAGGTCCTTAATGATCGTGAGCAGAGGGTCAGGTACTCCAAAAGCACGAAGAACGACCCAGAGCCCAGGCCTACTGATGGTATCATAGGCCTTGACCAGGTCAATAAAGCAGAGATGTAGGTCTTGTTGGAATTCCCTACACCTCTGCTGTAGCAGACGGACAGAAAATATGGCAGCAGCAGGCGCCCCTTGTCCCACCAGGTGAGTGTGTTAGTGAGTGTGTTAGTGAGTGTGTTAGTGAGTGTGTTAGTGAGTGAGTGAGTGGGTGAGTGAGTGAGTGTGTTAGTGTGTTAGTGAGTGAGTGTGTTAGTGTGTTAGTGAGTGTGTTAGTGAGTGTGTTAGTGAGTGTGTTAGTGAGTGTGTTAGTGAGTGAGTGTGTTAGTGAGTGTGTTAGTGAGTGTGTTAGTGAGTGTGTTAGTGAGTGAGTGTGTTAGTGAGTGAGTGTGTTAGTGAGTGTGTTAGTGAGTGTGTTAGTGAGTGTGTTAGTGGGTGTGTTAGTGAGTGTGTTAGTGAGTGTGTTAGTGGGTGTGTTAGTGAGTGTGTTAGTGAGTGTGTTAGTGGGTGTGTTAGTGAGTGTGTTAGTGGGTGTGTTAGTGAGTGTGTTAGTGAGTGTGTTAGTGTGTTAGTGTGTGAGTGTGTTAGTGTGTTAGTGAGTGTGTTAGTGAGTGTGTTAGTGAGTGTGTTAGTGAGTGTGTTAGTGAGTGTGTTAGTGGGTGTGTTAGTGAGTGTGTTAGTGAGTGTGTTAGTGGGTGTGTTAGTGAGTGTGTTAGTGAGTGAGTGTGTTAGTGAGTGAGTGTGTTAGTGAGTGAGTGTGTTAGTGAGTGTGTTAGTGAGTGTGTTAGTGAGTGTGTTAGTGAGTGTGTTAGTGGGTGTGTTAGTGAGTGTGTTAGTGAGTGTGTTAGTGGGTGTGTTAGTGAGTGTGTTAGTGAGTGTGTTAGTGGGTGTGTTAGTGAGTGTGTTAGTGGGTGTGTTAGTGAGTGTGTTAGTGAGTGTGTTAGTGTGTGAGTGTGTTAGTGTGTTAGTGAGTGTGTTAGTGAGTGTGTTAGTGAGTGTGTTAGTGAGTGTGTTAGTGGGTGTGTTAGTGAGTGTGTTAGTGGGTGTGTTAGTGAGTGTGTTAGTGAGTGTGTTAGTGTGTTAGTGTGTGAGTGTGTTAGTGTGTTAGTGAGTGTGTTAGTGAGTGTGTTAGTGAGTGTGTTAGTGGGTGTGTTAGTGAGTGTGTTAGTGAGTGTCTTAGTGGGTGAGTGAGTGAGTGAGTGAGTGATTGAGTGAGTGAGTGTGTTAGTGAGTCTGTGAGTGAGTGAGTCAGTGAGTGAGTGAGTCTATGAGTGAGTGAGTGATTGGGTGAGTGAGTGAGTGTGTTAGTGTGTTAGTGAGTGTGTTAGTGAGTGTGTTAGTGAGTGAGTGTGTTAGTGAGCTACCTGGCTGGCCAGCTGTTCCAGGTGAGCGTGTTAGTGAGTGTGTTAGTGAGTGTGTTAGTGAGTGTGTTAGTGTGTTCGTGAGTGTGTTAGTGAGTGTGTTAGTGAGTGTGTTAGTGAGTGTGTTAGTGAGTGAGTGTGTGAGTGTGTTAGTGAGTGTGTTAGTGAGTGTGTTAGTGAGTGTGTTAGTGAGTGAGTGTGTGAGTGTGTTAGTGAGTGTGTTAGTTAGTGTGTTAGTGAGTGAGTTAGTGAGTGTGTTAGTGAGTGTGTTAGTGAGTGTGTTAGTGTGTGTGTTAGTGAGTGTGTTAGTGTGTGTGTTAGTGTGTGTGTTAGTGAGTGTGTTAGTGAGTGTGTTAGTGAGTGTGTTAGTGAGTGTGTTAGTGAGTGTGTGAGTGTGTGAGTGTGTTAGTGTGTGTGTTAGTGAGTGTGTTAGTGTGTTAGTGAGTGTGTTAGTGTGTTAGTGAGTGTGTTAGTGAGTGTGTTAGTGTGTTAGTGAGTGTGTTAGTGAGTGTGTTAGTGAGTGTGTTAGTGAGTGTGTTAGTGAGTGTGTTAGTGAGTGTGTTAGTGAGTGTGTTAGTGAGTGTGTTAGTGAGTGTGTTAGTGTGTTAGTGTGTGAGTGTGTTAGTGAGTGTGTTAGTGAGTGTGTTAGTGTGTTAGTGAGTGAGTGAGTGTGTTAGTGAGTGTGTTAGTGAGTGTGTTAGTGAGTGTGTGAGTGAGTGTGTTAGTGAGTGTGTTAGTGAGTGTGTTAGTGAGTGTGTTACCTGGCTGGCCAGCTGCTCCAGCTGAGCGTGTGTGAGTGTGTTAGTGAGTGTGTTAGTGAGTGTGTTAGTGTGTTAGTGTGTGAGTGTGTGAGTGTGTTAGTGTGTTAGTGAGTGTGTTAGTGAGTGTGTTAGTGAGTGTGTTAGTGAGTGTGTTAGTGAGTGTGTTAGTGAGTGAGTGAGTGTGTGAGTGAGTGTGTTAGTGAGTGTGTGTTAGTGAGTGTGTTAGTGAGTGTGTTAGTGAGTGTGTTAGTGTGTTAGTGAGTGTGTTAGTGAGTGTGTTAGTGAGTGTGTGAGTGAGTGAGCTACCTGGCTGGCCAGCTGCTCCAGCTGAGCGTGTGTGAGTGTGTTAGTGAGTGTGTTAGTGAGTGTGTGAGTGTGTTAGTGAGTGTGTTAGTGTGTTAGTGAGTGTGTTAGTGAGTGTGTTAGTGAGTGAGTGAGTGTGTTAGTGAGTGTGTTAGTGAGTGTGTTAGTGAGTGTGTTAGTGAGTGTGTTAGTGAGTGTGTTAGTGTGTTAGTGAGTGAGTGTGTTAGTGTGTTAGTGAGTGTGTTAGTGAGTGTGTTAGTGAGTGTGTTAGTTAGTGTGTTAGTGTGTTACCTGGCTGGCCAGCTGCTCCAGCTGAGCGTGTGTTAGTGAGTGTGTGAGTGTGTGTGTGAGTGTGTGAGTGTGTTAGTGAGTGTGTGAGTGTGTGAGTGTGTTAGTGAGTGTGTGAGTGTGTGAGTGTGTTAGTGAGTGTGTTAGTTAGTGTGTTAGTGTGTTACCTGGCTGGCCAGCTGCTCCAGCTGAGCGTGTGTGAGTGTGTTAGTGAGTGTGTTAGTGTGTTAGTGAGTGTGTTAGTGAGTGTGTTAGTGAGTGTATTAGTGAGTGTGTTAGTGTGTGTGTTAGTGTGTGTGTTAGTGAGTGTGTTAGTGAGTGTGTTAGTGAGTGAGTGAGTGTGTTAGTGAGTGTGTTAGTGAGTGTATTAGTGAGTGTATTAGTGAGTGTGTTAGTGTGTGTGTTAGTGAGTGTATTAGTGAGTGTGTTAGTGAGTGTGCTACCTGGCTGGCCAGCTGCTCCAGCTGAGCGTGTGTTAGCTGCACCCTGAACCGCCCGTGCAGCAGCAGGCGCCCCTTGTCCCACCAGGTGAGTGTGTTAGTGTGTTAGTGAGTGTGTTAGTGTGTTAGTGAGTGTGTTAGTGAGTGAGTGAGTGAGTGTGTTAGTGAGTGTGTTAGTGAGTGTGTTAGTGAGTGAGTGAGTGAGCTACCTGGCTGGCCAGCTGCTCCAGCTGAGCGTGTGTGAGTGTGTTAGTGAGTGTGTTAGTGAGTGTGTTAGTGAGTGTGTTAGTGAGTGTGTTAGTGAGTGTGTTAGTGTGCTACCTGGCTGGCCAGCTGCTCCAGCTGAGCGTGTGTTAGTGAGTGTGTTAGTGTGTTAGTGAGTGTGTTAGTGAGTGTATTAGTGAGAGTGTGAGTGTGCTACCTGGCTGGCCAGCTGCTCCAGCTGAGCGTGTGTTAGTGAGTGTGTTAGTGTATTAGTGAGTGTGTTAGTGTGTTAGTGAGTGTGTGAGTGTACTACCTGGCTGGCCAGCTGCTCCAGCTGAGCGTGTGTTAGTGAGTGTGTTAGTGTGTTAGTGAGTGTGTTAGTGAGTGTGTTAGTGAGTGTGTTAGTGAGTGAGTGTGTTAGTGAGTGTGTTAGTGAGTGTGTTAGTGAGTGTGTTAGTGTGTTAGTGAGTGTGTTAGTGAGTGTGTTAGTGTGTTAGTGAGTGTGTTAGTGAGTGAGTGTGTTAGTAAGTGTGTTAGTAAGTGTGTTAGTGAGTGTGTGAGTGTGTTAGTGTGTTAGTGAGTGTGTTAGTGAGTGTATTAGTGAGAGTGTTAGTGAGCTACCTGGCTGGCCAGCTGCTCCAGCTGAGCGTGTGTTAGTGAGTGTGTTAGTGTGTTAGTGAGTGTGTTAGTGAGTGTATTAGTGAGAGTGTGAGTGTGCTACCTGGCTGGCCAGCTGCTCCAGCTGAGCGTGTGTTAGTGAGTGTGTTAGTGTGTTAGTGAGTGTGTTAGTGAGTGTGTTAGTGTGTTAGTGAGTGTGTTAGTGAGTGTGTTAGTGTGTTAGTGAGTGTGTTAGTGAGTGAGTGTGTTAGTAAGTGTGTTAGTGAGTGTGTGAGTGTGTTAGTGTGTTAGTGAGTGTGTTAGTGAGTGTATTAGTGAGAGTGTTAGTGAGCTACCTGGCTGGCCAGCTGCTCCAGCTGAGCGTGTGTTAGTGAGTGTGTTAGTGTGTTAGTGAGTGTGTTAGTGAGTGTATTAGTGAGAGTGTGAGTGTGCTACCTGGCTGGCCAGCTGCTCCAGCTGAGCGTGTGTTAGTGAGTGTGTTAGTGAGTGTGTTAGTGAGTGTGTTAGTGAGTGTGTGTGTTAGTGTGTTAGTGTGTTACCTGGCTGGCCAGCTGCTCCAGCTGAGCGTGTGTTAGTGAGTGTGTTAGTGAGTGTGTTAGTGAGTGTGTTAGTGAGTGTGTTAGTGAGTGTGTTAGTGTGTGTGTTAGTGAGTGTGTTACCTGGCTGGCCAGCTGCTCCAGCTGAGCGTGTGTTAGCTGCACCCCGAACCGCCCGTGCAGCAGCAGGCGCCCCTTGTCCCACCAGGTGAGTGTGTTAGTGAGTGTGTTAGTGAGTGTGTTAGTGAGTGTGTTAGTGAGTGTGTTAGTGAGTGTGTTAGTGAGTGTGTTAGTGAGTGTGTTACCTGGCTGGCCAGCTGCTCCAGCTGAGCGTGTGTGAGTGTGTTAGTGTGTGTGTTAGTGAGTGAGTGTGTTAGTGAGTGTGTTAGTGAGTGTGTTAGTGAGTGTGTTAGTGTGTTAGTGTGTTACCTGGCTGGCCAGCTGCTCCAGCTGAGCGTGTGTTAGCTGCACCCCGAACCGCCCGTGCAGCAGCAGGCGCCCCTTGTCCCACCAGGTGAGTGTGTTAGTGAGTGTGTTAGTGAGTGTGTGTGTTAGTGAGTGTGTTAGTGTGTTAGTGAGTGTGTTAGTGAGTGTGTTAGTGAGTGTGTTAGTGAGTGTGTTAGTGTGTTAGTGAGTGTGTTAGTGAGTGAGTGAGTGTGCTACCTGGCTGGCCAGCTGCTCCAGCTGAGCGTGTGTGAGTGTGTTAGTGAGTGTGTTAGTGAGTGTGTTAGTGAGCTACCTGGCTGGCCAGCTGCTCCAGCTGAGCGTGTGTTAGCTGCACCCCGAACCGCCCGTGCAGCAGCAGGCGCCCCTTGTCCCACCAGGTGAGTGTGTTAGTGAGTGTGTGAGTGTGTTAGTGAGTGTGTGAGTGTGTGAGTGTGTTAGTGAGTGTGTTAGTGAGTGAGCTACCTGGCTGGCCAGCTGCTCCAGCTGAGCGTGTGTTAGTGAGTGTGTTAGTGTGTTAGTGAGTGAGTGTGTTAGTGAGTGTGTGAGTGTGTTAGTGAGTGTGTTAGTGAGTGTGTTAGTGAGTGTGTTAGTGAGTGTGTTAGTGAGTGTGTTAGTGTGTTACCTGGCTGGCCAGCTGCTCCAGTTGAGCGTGTGTTAGTGAGTGTGTTAGTGAGTGTGTTAGTGAGTGTGTTAGTGAGTGTGTTAGTGAGTGTGTTAGTGAGTGTGTTAGTGAGTGTGTTAGTGAGTGTGTTAGTGAGTTAGTGAGTGTGCTAGTGTGTTACCTGGCTGGCCAGCTGCTCCAGCTGAGCGTGTGTTAGTGAGTGTGTTAGTGTGTTAGTGAGTGTGTTAGTGAGTGTGTTAGTGAGTGTGTTAGTGTGTGTGTTAGTGTGCTAGTGTGTTACCTGGCTGGCCAGCTGCTCCAGCTGAGCGTGTGTTAGTGAGTGTGTTAGTGTGTTAGTGAGTGTGTTAGTGAGTGTGTTAGTGAGTGTGTTAGTGAGTGTGTTAGTGAGTGTGTTAGTGAGTGTGTTAGTGAGTGTGTTAGTGAGTGTGTTACCTGGCTGGCCAGCTGCTCCAGCTGAGCGTGTGTTAGCTGCACCCCGAACCGCCCGTGCAGCAGCAGGCGCCCCTTGTCCCACCAGGTGAGTGTGTTAGTGTGTGTGTTAGTGTGTTAGTGAGTGTGTTAGTGAGTGTGTGAGTGTGTTAGTGAGTGTGTTAGTGTGTTAGTGTGTGAGTGAGTGTGTTAGTGAGTGTGTTAGTGAGTGTGTTAGTGAGTGTGTTAGTGAGTGTGTTAGTGAGTGTATTAGTGAGTGTGTTAGTGAGTGTGTTAGTGAGTGTGTTAGTGAGTGTGTTAGTGAGTGTGTTAGTGAGTGTGTTAGTGAGTGTGTTAGTGAGTGTGTTAGTGAGTGTGTTAGTGAGTGTGTTAGTGAGTGTGTTACCTGGCTGGCCAGCTGCTCCAGCTGAGCGTGTGTGAGTGTGTTAGTGAGTGTGTTAGTGAGTGTGTTAGTGTGCTAGTGTGTTACCTGGCTGGCCAGCTGCTCCAGCTGAGCGTGTGTGAGCTGCACCCCGAACCGCCCGTGCAGCAGCAGGCGCCCCTTGTCCCACCAGGTGAGTGTGTTAGTGAGTGTGTTAGTGAGTGTGTTAGTGAGTGTGTTAGTGAGTGAGTGAGTGTGTTAGTGAGTGTATTAGTGAGTGTGTTAGTGAGTGTGTTACCTGGCTGGCCAGCTGCTCCAGCTGAGCGTGTGTTAGCTGCACCCCGAACCGCCCGTGCAGCAGCAGGCGCCCCTTGTCCCACCAGGTGAGTGTGTGAGTGAGTGTGTTAGTGAGTGTGTTAGTGAGTGTGTTAGTGAGTGTGTTACCTGGCTGGCCAGCTGCTCCAGCTGAGCGTGTGTTAGCTGCACCCCGAACCGCCCGTGCAGCAGCAGGCGCCCCTTGTCCCACCAGGCGAGTGTGTTAGTGAGTGTGTTAGTGTGTGAGTGAGTGTGTTAGTGTGTTAGTGAGTGTGTTAGTGAGTGTGTTAGTGAGTGAGTGAGTGTGTTAGTGTGTTACCTGGCTGGCCAGCTGCTCCAGCTGAGCGTGTGTTAGCTGCACCCCGAACCGCCCGTGCAGCAGCAGGCGCCCCTTGTCCCACCAGGTGAGTGTGTTAGTGAGTGTGTTAGTGTGTTAGTGAGTGTGTTAGTGAGTGAGTGTGTTAGTGTGTTAGTGTGTGAGTGTGTTAGTGAGTGTGTTAGTGAGTGTGTTAGTGAGTGTGTGAGTGTATTAGTGAGTGTGTTAGTGAGTGTGTTACCTGGCTGGCCAGCTGCTCCAGCTGAGCGTGTGTGAGTGTGTTAGTGAGTGAGTGTGTGAGTGTGTTAGTGAGTGTGTTAGTGAGTGTGTTAGTGTGCTACCTGGCTGGCCAGCTGCTCCAGCTGAGCGTGTGTTAGCTGCACCCCGAACCGCCCGTGCAGCAGCAGGCGCCCCTTGTCCCACCAGGTGAGTGTGTTAGTGAGTGTGTTAGTGAGTGTGTTAGTGAGTGTGTGAGTGTGTTAGTGTGTTAGTGAGTGAGTGTGTGAGTGAGTGTGTGAGTGTGTTAGTGAGTGTGTTAGTGAGTGTGTTAGTGAGTGTGTTAGTGAGTGTGTTAGTGAGTGTGTTAGTGAGTGTGTTAGTGTGTTAGTGAGTGAGTGTGTTAGTGAGTGTGTTAGTGTGTTAGTGAGTGTGTTAGTGAGTGTGTTAGTGAGTGTGTTACCTGGCTGGCCAGCTGCTCCAGCTGAGCGTGTGTTAGTGAGTGTGTTAGTGAGTGTGTTAGTGAGTGTGTTAGTGAGTGTGTTAGTGAGTGTGTTAGTGAGTGTGTTAGTGAGTGTGTGTGTTAGTGTGTTAGTGTGTTACCTGGCTGGCCAGCTGCTCCAGCTGAGCGTGTGTTAGCTGCACCCCGAACCGCCCGTGCAGCAGCAGGCGCCCCTTGTCCCACCAGGCGAGCGGTGGCGAGGGGTCGACGGTTCGCGACGTGAGCAGATCCACGCCCTGAAGCACGGCGGCCCACGCCGGCTCCCAGCAAGGGCCCCAGACGGCGCTCCACAGAGACACGCTCGCTGTGGGGAGGGGGAGGAGACACGGGGACACACGCGGAGACACAGGGAGACACGCGGAGACACGGGGGGGAGAAACGGGGAGACACGGGGAGACACGGGGAGACACGGGGAGACACGGTGAGACACACGGTGAGACACACGCGGAGACACGGGGACACACGGGGAGATGAGGGGAGATGAGGGGAGACACGGGGAGACACGGGGAGACACGCGGAGACACGGGGAGACGAGGGGGGACACACGGAGACACAGGGAGATGAGGGGAGACACGGGGAGACGAGGGGAGACACGGGGAGATGAGGGGGGACGAGGGGAGAGACAGTGGGAGACACGGGGAGACACGCTCGCTGTGGGGAGGGGGAGGAGACACGGGGACACACGGGGAGACACGCTCGCTGTGGGGAGGGGGAGGAGACACGGGGAGACACAGGGAGACACGCTCGCTGTGGGGAGGGGGAGGAGACACGGGGAGACACAGGGAGACACGCTCGCTGTGGGGAGGGGGAGGAGACACGGGGAGACACAGGGAGACACGCTCGCTGTGGGGAGGGGGAGGAGACACGGGGAGACACGCGGAGACACGGGGAGACACGGGGAGATGAGGGGACATGAGGGGAGACACGGGGAGATGAGGGGAGACACGGGGAGACACGGGGAGATGAGGGGAGACACGGGGAGAGACAGTGGGAGACACGGGGAGACACACGGGGAGACACGGGGAGATGAGGGGGGACGAGGGGACATGAGGGGAGACACGGGGAGATGAGGGGAGACACGGGGAGACACGGGGAGATGAGGGGAGACACGGGGAGAGACAGTGGGAGACACGGGGAGACACACGGGGAGACACGGGGAGAGACGGGGAGACACGCGGAGACACGGGGAGATGAGGGGAGACACGGGGAGACACGGGGAGATGAGGGGAGACACGGGGAGACACGGGGAGACACGGGGAGACACGGGGAGACACGGGGAGACACGGGGGGGAGACACGCGGAGACACGGGGAGATGAGGGGAGACACGGGGAGACACGGGGAGACACACGGGGAGACACGGGGAGATGAGGGGAGACACGGGGAGATGAGGGGAGACACACGGGGAGACACGGGGAGACACACGGGGAGAGAGACACGGGGAGACACGGGGAGACACACACGGAGACACGGGGAGACACACGGGGAGACACACGGAGAGACACACGGGGAGAGACACGGGGAGACACGGGGAGATGAGGGGAGATGAGGGGGGACACGGGGAGACACGGGGAGACACGGGGAGACACGGGGAGACACGGGGAGACACGGGGAGATGAGGGGAGACACGGGGAGACACGGGGAGACGAGGGGAGATGAGGGGGGACACGGGGAGACACGGGGAGACACGGGGAGACACGGGGAGACACGGGGAGACACGGGGAGATGAGGGGAGACACGGGGAGACACGGGGAGACGAGGGGAGATGAGGGGAGACGCGGGGAGACACGGGGAGACACGGGGAGACACGGGGAGACACGGGGGGGAGACACGGGGAGACACACGGGGAGACACGGGGAGACACGGGGAGACACGGGGAGACACGCGGAGATGAGGGGAGATGAGGGGAGACACGGGGAGACACAGGGAGACACGCTCGCTGTGGGGAGGGGGGAGGAGACACGGGGAGATGAGGGGAGACACGGGGAGACACGGGGAGACACGGGGAGACGAGGGGGGATGAGGGGAGACACACGGGGAGACACGGGGAGACACGGGGAGACACACGGAGAGACACGGGGAGAGACACGGGGAGACACACGGGGAGACACGGGGAGACACACGGAGAGACACACGGGGAGACACGGGGAGACACGGGGAGACACACGGGGAGACACACGGGGAGACACGGGGAGACACGGGGAGACACGGGGAGACACACGGGGAGACACGGGGAGACACGGAGAGACACAGGGAGATGAGGGGAGACACGGGGAGACACGGGGAGACACGGGGAGACACGGGGAGATGAGGGGAGACACGGGGAGACACGGGGAGACACACGGGGAGAGAGACACGGGGAGACACGGGGAGACACACACGGAGACACGGGGAGACACACGGGGAGACACACGGAGAGACACACGGGGAGACACGGGGAGATGAGGGGAGACACGGGGAGACACGGGGAGAGAGACACGGGGAGACAAGGGGAGAGACACGGGGAGACACGGGGAGACACGGGGAGACACACGGGGAGACACACGGGGAGACACGGGGAGATGAGGGGGGACACGGGGAGACACGGGGAGACACGGGGAGACACGGGGAGACGAGGGGGGATGAGGGGAGACACGGGGAGAGAGACACGGGGAGACATGGGGAGACACACGGGGAGACACGGGGAGACACGGGGAGACACGGGGAGACACGGGGAGACGAGGGGGGATGAGGGGAGACACGGGGAGAGAGACACGGGGAGACACGGGGAGACACGGGGAGACACAGGAAGATGAGGGGAGACACGGGGAGACACGGGGAGACAAGGGGAGACACGGGGAGACACGGGGAGACACACGGGGAGACACACGGGGAGACACACGGGGAGACACGGGGAGATGAGGGGGGACACGGGGAGACATGGGGAGACACGGGGAGACACGGGGAGACACGGGGAGACACGAGGAGACACGAGGAGACACGGGGAGACAAGGGGAGACACGGGGAGACAAGGGGAGACACGGAGAGACAAGGGGAGCCACGGGGAGACACACGGGGAGACACACGGGGAGACACGGGGAGATGAGGGGGGACACGGGGAGACACGGGGAGACACGGGGAGACACGGGGAGACACGAGGAGACACGGGGAGACAAGGGGAGACACGGGGAGACAAGGGGAGACACGGGGAGACAAGGGGAGACACGGGGAGACAAGGGGAGACATGGGGAGACAAGGGGAGACACGGGGAGACAAGGGGAGACACGGGGAGACAAGGGGAGACACAGGGAGACAAGGGGAGACATGGGGAGACAAGGGGAGACACGGGGAGACAAGGGGAGACACGGGGAGACGAGGGGAGATGAGGGGAGATGAGGGGAGACACGGAGAGACACGGGGAGACAAGGGGAGACACAGGGAGACAAGGAGAGACACAGGGAGACACGGGGAGACAAGGGGAAACAAGGGGAGACACGGGGAGACACGGGGAGACACGGGGGGACACGGGGAGACAAGGGGAGACAAGGGGAGACAAGGGGAGACACGGGGAGACACGGGGGGACACGGGGGGACACGGGGAGACACGGGGAGACACGGGGAGACAAGGGGAGACAAGGGGAGACACGGGGAGACACGGGGAGACAAGGGGAGACACGGGGAGACATGGGGAGACAAGGGGAGACACGGGGAGACAAGGGGAGACACGGGGAGACAAGGGGAGACACGGGGAGACACGGGGAGACACGGGGAGACAAGGGGAGACACGGGGAGACAAGGGGAGACACGGGGAGACAAGGGGAGAGACGGGGAGACAAGGGGAGAGACGGGGAGACAAGGGGAGAGACGGGGAGACATGGGGAGACACGGGGAGACACGGGGAGACAAAGGAGACACGGGGAGACAAGGGGAGACACGGGGAGACACGGGGAGACGAGGGGAGACACGGGGAGACACACGGGGAGACACACGGGGAGACACGGGGAGACACGGGGAGACACGGGGAGACACGGGGAGACACACGGGGAGACACAGGGAGACGCGGGGAGACGCTGGGAGACAAGGGGAGGCACAGGGAGACACGGGGAGACAAGGGGAGACACAGGGAGACACGGGGAGACACGGGGAGACACGGGGAGACACAGGGAGACACGGGGAGACACGGGGAGACAAGGGGAGACAAGGGGAGACACCATGATAGTAGTAGTGGTGATAGTGGTGGTAGTGATAGTGTTAGTAGTAGTGATAGTAGTATGATAGTGGTAGTAGTAGTGATAGTGTTAGTGATAGTGGTGGTAGTAATAGTAGTAGTAGTGATAGTGGTAGTAGTGATAGTGTTAGTGATAGTGGTGGTAGTAATAGTAGTAGTAGTGATAGTGGTAGTAGTGATAGTGTTAGTGATAGTGGTGGTAGTGATAGTAGTGATAGTAGTAGTGGTAGTAGTGATAGTAGTAGTGATAGTGGTGGTAGTGGTAGTAGTAGTAGTGATAGTGGTGGTAGTGATAGTAGTGATAGTGGTGGTAGTGATAGTGATGGTAGTGATAGCGATAGTAGTGATAGTGGTGGTAGTGATAGTGATAGTGGTGGTAGTGATAGTGATAGTGGTGGTAGTGATAGTAGTAGTGATAGTAGTGATAGTGATAGTAGTGATAGTGATAGTAGTGATAGTGATAGTAGTGATAGTGATAGTAGTGATAGTAGTAGTAGTAGTGATAGTGGTAGTAGTGATAGTGATAGTAGTAGTAATAGTAGTAATAGTGATAGTTGTAGTAGTGATAGTAGTAGTAGTGATAGTGGTGATAGTGATAGTAGTGATAGTGATAGTAGTAGTGATAGTAGTAGTAGTGATAGTGATAGTGGTGGTAGTGATAGTAGTAGTAGTGATAGTAGTGATAGTTATAGTAGTGATAGTAGTGATAGTGATAGTAGTGATAGTGATAGTAGTGATAGTGATAGTAGTGATAGTGATAGTAGTGATAGTGATAGTAGTGATAGTGATAGTAGTGATAGTGATAGTAGTGATAGTGGTGGTAGTGATAGTGATAGTAGTAGTAGTAGTGATAGTAGTAGTGATAGTGATAGTAGTAGTGATAGTGATAGTAGTAGTGATAGTAGTGATAGTGGTGGTAGTGATAGTGATAGTAGTGATAGTGATAGTAGTGATAGTGGTAGTAGTGATAGTAGTGATAGTGGTAGTAGTGATAGTGATAGTAGTGATAGTGATAGTAGTAGTAGTGATAGTGATAGTAGTGATAGTGGTAATAGTGATAGTAGTAGTAGTGATAGTAGTGATAGTGGTAGTAGTGATAGTGGTAGTGATAGTGTTAGTAGTAGTGATAGTAGTAGTAGTGATAGTTGTGGTGGTAGTAGTGATAGTAGTGATAGTGATAGTAGTGATAGTGATAGTAGTGATAGTGATAGTAGTAGTAGTTGTGACTCACACGAGATGTCAAAGTGGAACTTGAGTGGGGGCAGGTTCCTATCGACGTCGGTAGTAGTAGTAGTAGTGGTGGTAGTGATAGTAGTGATAGTGGTGGTAGTGATAGTAGTATTAGTGTTAGTAGTGGTAGTGAGTGGTGGTAGTGATAGTAGTAGTAGTAGTGATAGTGGTGGTAGTAGTGATAGTGGTGATAGTAGTGATAGTGATAGTAGTGATAGTAGTAGTAGTGATAGTAGTAGTGATAGTAGTGATAGTGATAGTAGTGATAGTGATAGTAGTGATAGTCGTAGTGATAGTAGTGATAGTAGTAGTAGTTGTGACTCACACGAGATGTCAAAGTGGAACTTGAGTGGGGGCAGGTTCCTATCGACGTCGGCGGCCCCCCAGGGTTGCCCCAGGTCGACGGTCGTGCGGCGATGGGAGCGTGGAGGGCCCAGCTCCTCCGTGCCCACCAGGACACCCCACAGCGACCAGTCACGCACCTCCAGCATGCAGCGGGGATAGTCGCGAATCCTCACTGTGAGACACACACAGAGACACACACACACACAGAGACACACACAGACACACACACAGAGACACACACACACACAGACACACACAGACACACACACAGATACAGAGACACACACAGACACACACACAGAGACACACACAGACACACACACAGACACACACACAGAGAGACACACACACACAGACACACACACACACAGACAGACACACAGAGAGAGACACACACACAGACACACACACACAGACACACACACAGACACACACACAGACACACACACAGACACACAGACACACAGACACACACACACACAGAGAAACACACACACAGAGACACACACAGACACAGACACACACAGACACACACACAGATACAGACACACACACAGATACACACAGAGACACACACACACAGACACACACACACAGACACACACAGATACAGAGACACACAGAGACACACACACACAGAGACACACACACAGACACACACACACACAGAGACACACACAGACACACACAGACACACACACAGACACACACACACACAGATACACACACAGAGACACACACACAGATACACACACACACAGAGACACACACAGACACACACACACAGACACACACAGATACAGAGACACACAGAGACACACACACACAGAGACACACACACACAGGCACACACACAGACACACACACACAGACACACACACACAGAGACACACACACACAGAGAAACACACAGATACAGAGACACACACAGATACACACAGACACACAGACACACACAGACACACACAGAGAGACACACACACAGAGACACACAGATACACACACAGACACACACAGACACACAGACACAGAGACACACAGACACACAGAGACACACAGAGACACACAGACACACACAGACACAGACAAACAAACAGACACACACACAGAGACACACACGATACAGAGACACACACAGAGACATACACACACAGAGACACACACAGACACAGATACACACACAGAGACACACACAAACACACATTTTAGATACATAGACAACAACAACAACCGCCATTCGCCACTAAGTGGCGGTGACGTCACCACGACGCTTGTGCCAGGCCATGTGCACCCTGAGGCCACGTGAAGTGTCGAACGCCCGCGGGCAGGAGGTCACGGGGCAGACCACAGACACACACACAGAGACACACACAGACACACACAGACATACACAGCATGTCTGGCTGTAGTAGTGTGTGTGTGTAGCAGCGTGTGGCTGTAATAATCCAGGCTGTAGCGGCGTGTCTGGCTGTAGCAGCGTGTGGCTGTAGTAATCTGGCTGTAGTAGTCTGGCTGAAGTAAGCTGGCTGTAGTAGTCTGGCTGTAGTAATCTGGCTGTAGTAGTCTGGCTGTAGTAATCTGGCTGTAGTAGTGTCGCTGTAGTAATCTGGCTGTAGTAATGTGGCTGTAGTAGTCTGGCTGTAGTAGTGTGGCTGTAGTAGTGTGGCTGTAGTAATTTGGCTGTAGTAGTCCGGCTGTAGTAATCTGGCTGTAGTAGTCCGGCTGTAGTAATCTGGCTGTAGTAGAGTGTGGCTGTAGTAATCTGGCTGTAGTAGTCTGGCTGTAGTAATCTGGCTGTAGCAGAGTGTGGCTGTAGTAGTCTGGCTGTAGTAGTCTGGCTGTAGTAGTGTGGCTGTAGTAATCTGGCTGTAGTAGTCTGGCTGTAGTAATCTGTCTGTAGTAGTGTGGCTGTAGTAGTCTGGCTGTAGTAATCTGGCTGTAGTAGAGTGTGGCTGTAGCAGCGTGTGGCTGTAGTAATCCAGGCTGTAGTAATGTGTGGCTGTAGTAGTCTGGCTGTAGTGTGGCTGTAGTAATCTGGCTGTAGTAGTGTGGCTGTAGTAATCTGGCTGTAGTAGTGTGTGGCTGTAGCAGTCTGGCTGTAGTAGTGTGGCTGTAATAATCTGGCTG
The DNA here is from genome assembly GCF_048934315.1 of Petromyzon marinus. Taxonomy (NCBI): domain Eukaryota; kingdom Metazoa; phylum Chordata; class Hyperoartia; order Petromyzontiformes; family Petromyzontidae; genus Petromyzon; species Petromyzon marinus. The sequence continues at coordinate 2,459,395 of NC_133749.1, read as the reverse complement.
TACTAGTCTGGCTGTAGTAATCTGGCTGTACTAGTCTGGCTGTAGTAATCTGGCTGTAGTAGTGTGTGGCTGTAGTAGCCTGGCTGTAGTAGTGTGGCTGTAGTAATCTGGCTGTAGTAGTCCGGCTGTAGTAGTGGGGCTGTAGTAGTGTGGCTGTAGTAATCTGGCTGTAGTAGTCTGGCTGTAGTAGAGTGTGGCTGTAGTAATCTGGCTGTAGTAGTCCGGCTGTAGTAATCTGGCTGTAGTAGTCTGGCTGTAGTAATCTGGCTGTAGTAGTCTGGCTATAGTAGAGTGTCTGGCTGCAGTAATCTGGCTGTAGTAGAGTGTGGCTGTAGTAGTCTGGCTGTAGTAGTCTGGCTGTAGTAGTGTGGCTGTAGTAATCTGGCTGTAGTAGTGTGTGGCTGTAGCAGTCTGGCTGTAGTAGTGTGGCTGTAATAATCTGGCTGTACTAGTCTGGCTGTAGTAATCTGGCTGTACTAGTCTGGCTGTAGTAATCTGGCTGTAGTAGTGTGTGGCTGTAGTAGTCTGGCTGTAGTAGTGTGGCTGTAGTAATCTGGCTGTAGTAGTGTGGCTGTAGTAGTGTGGCTGTAGTAATCTGGCTGTAGTAGTCTGGCTGTAGTAATCTGGCTGTAGTAGAGTGTGGCTGTAGTAGTCTGGCTGTAGTAGTGTGTGGCTGTGGTAATCTGGCTGTAGTAGTCTGGCTGTAGTAATCTGGCTGTAGTAGTGTGGCTGTAGTAGTGTGGCTGTAGTAGTCTGGCTGTAGTAGTCTGGCTGTAGTAATCTGGCTGTAGTAGTGTGGCTGTAGTAGTGTGGCTGTAGTAATCTGGCTGTAGTAGAGTGTCTGGCTGTAGTAATCTGGCTGTAGTAGAGTGTGGCTGTAGTAGTCTGGCTGTAGCAGAGTGTGGCTGTAGCAGCGTGTGGCTGTAGTAATCCAGGCTGTAGTAGTGTGTGGCTCTAGCAGTCTGGCTGTAGTAGTGTGGCTGTAATAATCTGGCTGTACTAATCTGGCTGTAGTAATCTGGCTGTACTAGTCTGGCTGTAGTAATCTGGCTGTAGTAGTGTGTGGCTGTAGTTGTCTGGCTGTACTAGTATAGCTGTAGTAATGTGGCTGTAGTAGTCTGGCTGTAGTAGTGTGGCTGTAGTAGTGTGACTGTAGTAATCTGGCTGTAGTAGTCTGGCTGTAGTAGAGTGTGGCTGTAGTAGAGTGTGGCTGTAGCAGTGTGACTGTAGTAATCTGGCTGTAGTAGTCTGGCTGTAGTAATCTGGCTGTAGTAGTGTGGCTGTAGTAGTCTGGCTGTAGTAATCTGGCTGTAGTAGAGTGTCTGGCTGTAGTATTCTGGCTGTAGTAGAGTGTGGCTGTAGCAGCGTGTGGCTGTAGTAATCCAGGCTGTAGCGGCGTGTCTGGCTGCAGCAGTCTGGCTGTAGTAATCTGGCTGTACTAGTTTGGCTGTAGTGGTCTGTCTGGCTGTAGTAGTGTGTCTGGCTGTAGTGGTGTGTCTGGCTGTAGCAGCGTGTCTGGCTGTAGTAGTGTGTCTGGCTGTAGCGGTGTGTCTGGCTGTAGCAGTCTGGCTGTAGTAGAGTGTGGCTGTAGTAATCTGGCTGTAGCAGTCTGGCTGTAGTAGAGTCTGGCTGTAGTAATCTGGCTGTACTAGTCTGGCTGTAGTAATCTGGCTGTACTAGTCTGGCTGTAGTAGTGTGTCTGGCTGTAGCAGTCTGGCTGTAGTAGTGTGTCTGGCTGCAGCAGTCTGCCTGTACTAGTCTGGCTGTAGTAGTGTGCCTGTCTGTATCAGTCTGGCTGTAGTAGTGTGTCTGTCTGTATCAGTCTGGCTGTATCAGTCTGGCTGTAGTAGTGTGTCTGTCTGTATCAGTCTGGCTGTATCAGTCTGGCTGTAGTAGTGTGTCTGTCTGTATCAGTCTGGCTGTAGCAGTCTGTCTGTAGTAGTGTGTCTGTCTGTATCAGTCTGGCTGTATCAGTCTGGCTGTAGTAGTGTGTCTGTCTGTATCGGTCTGTATCAGTCTGGCTGTAGTAGTGTGTCTGTCTGTATCAGTCTGTTTGTATCAGTCTGCCTGTAGCGGCGTGTCCGTCTGTATCGGTCTGGCTGTAGCGGTGTGTCTGTCTGTAGCAGTCTGGCTGTAGTAGTGTGTCTGTCTGTATCAGTCTGGCTGTAGTAGTGTGTCTGTCTGTATCAGTCTGGCTGTAGCAGTCTGTCTGTAGTAGTGTGTCTGTCTGTATCGGTCTGGCTGTAGTAGTGTGTCCGTCTGTATCAGTCTGTCTGTATCAGTCTGGCTGTAGTAGTGTGTCTGTCTGTATCAGTCCGTCTGTATCGGTCTGTCTGTATCGGTCTGTCTGTATCGGTCTGGCTGTATCAGTCTGGCTGTAGTAGTGTGTCTGGCTGTATCAGTCTGTCTGTATCGGTCTGGCTGTATCAGTCTGTCTGTATCAGTCTGCCTGTAGCGGCGTGTCTGTCTGTATCGGTCTGTCTGTATCAGTCTGGGTGTAGTAGTGTGTCTGTCTGTATCGGTCTGTATCAGTCTGGCTGTACTAGTGTGTCTGTCTGTATCAGTCTGTTTGTATCAGTCTGCCTGTAGCGGCGTGTCCGTCTGTATCGGTCTGGCTGTAGCGGTGTGTCTGTCTGTAGCAGTCTGGCTGTAGTAGTGTGTCTGTCTGTATCAGTCTGGCTGTAGTAGTGTGTCTGTCTGTATCAGTCTGGCTGTAGCAGTCTGTCTGTAGTAGTGTGTCTGTCTGTATCGGTCTGGCTGTAGTAGTGTGTCCGTCTGTATCAGTCTGTCTGTATCAGTCTGGCTGTAGTAGTGTGTCTGTCTGTATCAGTCCGTCTGTATCGGTCTGTCTGTATCGGTCTGGCTGTATCAGTCTGGCTGTAGTAGTGTGTCTGGCTGTATCAGTCTGTCTGTATCGGTCTGGCTGTATCAGTCTGTCTGTATCAGTCTGCCTGTAGCGGCGTGTCTGTCTGTATCAGTCTGGGTGTAGTAGTGTGTCTGTATCAGTCTGTCTGTATCGGTCTGGCTGTATCAGTCTGGCTGTAGTAGTGTGTCTGTATCAGTCTGGCTGTAGTAGTGTGTCTGTATCAGTCTGTCTGTATCGGTCTGTCTGTATCAGTCTGGCTGTAGTAGTGTGTCTGTATCAGTCTGTCTGTATCGGTCTGGCTGTATCAGTCTGGCTGTAGTAGTGTGTCTGTATCAGTCTGGCTGTAGTAGTGTGTCTGTATCAGTCTGTCTGTATCGGTCTGTCTGTATCAGTCTGGCTGTAGTAGTGTGTCTGTATCAGTCTGTCTGTATCGGTCTGGCTGTATCAGTCTGGCTGTAGTAGTGTGTCTGTATCAGTCTGGCTGTAGTAGTGTGTCTGTATCAGTCTGTCTGTATCGGTCTGGCTGTATCAGTCTGGCTGTAGTAGTGTGTCTGTATCAGTCTGTCTGTATCGGTCTGGCTGTATCAGTCTGGCTGTAGTAGTGTGTCTGTATCAGTCTGGCTGTAGTAGTGTGTCTGTATCAGTCTGTCTGTATCGGTCTGGCTGTATCAGTCTGGCTGTAGTAGTGTGTCTGTATCAGTCTGTCTGTATCGGTCTGGCTGTATCAGTCTGGCTGTAGTAGTGTGTCTGTATCAGTCTGTCTGTATCGGTCTGGCTGTATCAGTCTGGCTGTAGTAGTGTGTCTGTATCAGTCTGGCTGTAGTAGTGTGTCTGTATCGGTCTGTCTGTACTAGTCTGTATCAGTCTGGCTGTAGTAGTGTGTCTGTCTGTATCAGTCTGTCTGTATCGCTCTGTCTGTATCGGCGTCACCGTGCAGCGTGGCCACGTGTGCCCGCACGGCGCGTCCCCACTGGATGCTGAACTTGGTTCCCGGTGGTGGCAGAGCCCCAGCAGGATCCACGTGCCTCATGGCACGGAGAACACGTGGCAGGCCCTGCAGGCAGCCGTCGGCTAGGGCCACCAGCTACACAGCCACGGGTCGTGTGGAGGGGCGGGGGGGCAAGTGCTGTGGTTAGTAGTCAGTAGCAGCACCTACACACAAAGATCTCCCAGGTAGCCTCTAGCAGGGCTGTAGGGGCAAGTGCTGTGGTTAGTAGTCAGTAGCAGCACCTACACACAAAGATCTCCCAGGTAGCCTCTAGCAGGGCTGTAGGGGCAAGTGCTGTGGTTAGTAGTCAGTAGCAGCAGCACCTACACACACACAGAGAGAGATAAAGGTCCCCCAGGTAGCCTCTAGCAGGGCTGTAGGGGCAAGTGCTGTTAGTAGCGAGTAGCAGCACCTACACACACAGAGAGAGAGCTAAAGGTCCCCCAGGTAGCCTCTAGCAGGGCTGTAGGGGCAAGTGCTGTGGTTAGTAGTCAGTAGCAGCAGCACCTACACACACACACAGAGAGACAAAGGTCCCCCAGGTAGCCTCTAGCAGGGCTGTAGGGGCAAGTGCTGTGGTTAGTAGTCAGTAGCAGCAGCACCTACACACACACAGAGAGAGACAAAGGTCCCCCAGGTAGCCTCTAGCAGGGCTGTAGGGGCAAGTGCTGTGGTTAGTAGTCAGTAGCAGCACCTACACACACACCTAAACACACACAAAGATCCCCCAGGTAGCCTCTAGCAGGGCTGTAGAGGCAAGTGCTGTTAGTAGCGAGTAGCAGCACCTACACACACACAGAGAGAGATAAAGGTCCCCCAGGTAGCCTCTAGCAGGGCTGTAGAGGCAAGTGCTGTTAGTAGCGAGTAGCAGCACTGACACACACACACAGAGACAAAGATCCCCCAGGTAGCCTCTAGCAGGGCTGTAGGGGCAAGTGCTGTGGTTAGTAGCGAGTAGCAGCACCTACAGACAAAGATCCCCCAGGTAGCCTCTAGTAGGGCTGTAGGGGCAAGTGCTGTGGTTAGTAGCGAGTAGCAGCACCTACACACAAAGATCTCCCAGGTAGCCTCTAGCAGGGCTGTAGGGGCAAGTGCTGTGGTTAGTAGTCTGTAGCAGCACCTACACACACACACACACAAAGATCTCCCAGGTAGCCTCCAGCAGGCTGTAGGGGCAAGTGCTGTAGTTAGTAGCGAGTAGCAGCACCTACACACACAGACAAAGATCCCCCAGGTAGCCTCTAGCAGGGCTGTCGAGGCAAGTGCTGTTAGTAGCGAGTAGCAGCACCTACACACACACAGAGAGACAAAGGTCCCCCAGGTAGCCTCTAGCAGGGCTGTAGGGGCAAGTGCTGCTAGTAGCGAGTAGCAGCACCTACACACACACACAGACAAAGATCCCCCAGGTAGCCTCTAGTAGGGATGTAGGGGCAAGTGCTGTTAGTAGCGAGTAGCAGCACCGACACACACACAGACAAAGATCCCCCAGGTAGCCTCTAGCAGGGCTGTAGGGGCAAGTGCAGTTAGTAGCGAGTAGCAGCACCTACACACACAGACGAAGATCCCCCAGGTAGCCTTTAGCAGGGCTGTAGGGGCAAGTGCTGTTAGTAGCGAGTAGCAGCACCTACACACACACACACACACAGAGGGGGTGGGTAGCTACCAGCACCACGCCCGGCCGCCTTTGTCTCTCCCCCAGTGCTGGCGATGTTCACTGCCTACAGACCACCGCTACACCAAACAACTCAGTTGAGGCTGAGTCGACCTAGGGGAGGCCCAGGACTGGTACAACTACAAAGACAAAGGTCCCCCGTGTAGCCTCTTGACGGACCACCGGGAGCGCAAGTGCTGTTTGCCAGTAGGGGGTGAATCAGGACACGTTTACCAAGCTGTAAGGGGTCACTTAGAGGCAGCCACCCTCCCTGCAGCATTACGCTCGGGACATCGTCTCTGCCCGGCGCTTTTGCAGGTCTCAGAGACTCCGGATCGCCCTCAGTACTTCCTCAACAGATGGCACCTCAGCCCAGCCACTCACAAGGGGGTGACTTCTTCTTCCAATATTTGAGGCACCGCAGCCTCAGCAGGGTCATCCTCACTTTGTGCCACGATGTTTTCCTGGCTGAGGGATTTTCCCCGTCCCCCAGGACCTCACAGAAATGCTCAGCAAATCTGCGAACCTGTTCCTGGGAGTCGGAGATTGGATCACCGTTTTTTCCCCTAATGATGGTAATAGGTGTGGCGCTGCAGGTTACTTTTTTGATGGAGTTAAATAGAGATTTGTGATCGCGGGCCACTGAGGCAGACTCCATCTCCTCAGCAACCCGCGACCACCACCCATCCTTGCAGCGCCTCACGGCTCTCCGAACCTCCGAGCGAAGGCTGCGGTAAGCCTCCTCTTTCTCCGATGTGGGATGCTGTAGACGATGAGAGTGGGCCTGTCGCTTTTTCTCAGCCATCCTGAACACCTCCTCTGTCAGCCAGGGTCTCTGGGGAGGTCTGGACCGCGTACCCAAAGCAGCCATTGCAGCTGCATGAGTCACAGTCCTAAACCTCGTCCATTTACCCTCGACATCAGGAGGAGTGGGGGACGATGCCAACCCCAGCCGCAAGCGATGATGAAATTCTCGCTTGCAACTTTCATCCGCTAGCTGAGACCATGCCACTAAGGGTTTGAATGGGGTCCTGGGTGTACACCCACCACCGGAGTGGAAGAATGGCAGGCGCATCTTACAGATGACTAGTCGATGGTCAGAGGGCAGATCAGCTCCACGGTAGGTCCTGGTGTCAAGGACATGGGCTCGCATCGGCTGGTCTGTCACTGTGTATTCCAGCAGATGTTCTTGCTTGGACCCGGCATGCATCCATGATGTTGTGTGGATGCGCCGATGCCGGAACAGCGTGTTGGTAATTACAAGCCCATGGGCTGCACAAAAATCTAGCAGCCTCCTACCGTTGTTATTGAGCTGATCTGGCCCAAACCTTCCAATCACTCCAGACCAGGTGCCAGCATCATGAGCCACTCGGGCATTGAAGTCGCCCAACAAGATGACTCTTTAGCCAGCACCTGTGACGGGAGGTCATAGACGGCATCTGACTCATCGGCTTTGCCTGCATCCCTCCACGGATGTTCGTCTTCGGTGGGGGCATAAGCAACCACGACCACCACTCCTCGCCTCCGGTTGATGGGAAGGCGAGCCCAAAGTAGCCTGGGGCTTACAGCTTCCCACACCTCACCGCCACGCTCCCACGCCCCCTTCATTCTTTTGTTCAGAAGAAGAACCACACCCTGTTGTTTGGCAGTCTGCTGCCCCGAGTAGAGGACTGTCCACCCCTCATGGTGGCAGGAGCCAGAGCCGGTCCACCGGACCTCCTGAATGCCACACAGATCCAGGCGGTACCGGTCGTGCTCCCGACAGAGGAGCGGCAGCCTCTCCTCCGCAGTGAGCGTTCGGACATTCCCACGTGGCCACACGAAGTGGCTTTTCGTTGTTTCTGGAGGAGCCCCGAGGGTAGAGATTCAGTCTCCTCTGGACGGGTGCGAGGGGCTGGCAACACCCTCCACCTTCAATGAATCATCACTAAACCATGACTGAAGAATTTAATTAACAAGCTTGTGCCGGAGGCCCCGGGGGTGCGGGGGAGGGACAGCCGTCTATGACGTCTCCTGGCCAAACCCCCGTCTGGCGGCTACGCTGGTGGCTACAAACGCCACGAGGGGAAATGGCCGATCTGAGTTGGCAACTCCCCGCCCGCCCACGGCACCGCTCACCGCAGCGTTGCCGTCCGGCGAGGAGTTGCCGTAGCCCTCCTGTTCCCGGGGTCTTGGCCTTTATTCACGTGTTTTCAAATTTGCCGCTCGGTAGGCAAAAGTGCACGCACGCGCACACACACGCACTCACGCGTACACACACACGCACACACACGCACTCACGTGTACACACACACGCACACGCACTCACGTGTACACACACACACACACGCACTCACGTGTACACACACACGCACTCACGTGTACACACACACACGCACTCACGTGTACACACACACACACACACGCACTCACGTGTACACACACACGCACTCACGTGTACACACACACACACACACGCACTCACGTGTACACACACACACGCACTCACGTGTACACACACACACACACACGCACTCACGTGTACACACACACGCACTCACGTGTACACACACACACACACACGCACTCACGTGTACACACACACACGCACTCACGTGTACACACACACACACGCACACAAAAACACAAAGACACATGCGCACACGCACTCACGCGCGCACACAGACACACACGCACACACACGCACTCACGTGTACACACACACACGCGTACACACACGCACGCGTACACACACACGCACGCGTACACACACACACACACGCACGCGTACACACACGCACGCGTACACACACACGCACGCGTACACACACGCACGCGTACACACACGCACGCGTACACACACACGCACGCGTACACACACACACACGCACACACACACGCACGCGTACACACACACACACGCACTCACGCGTACACACACACACACACTCACGCGCACACACACGCGTACACACACACACGCGTACACACACGCACGCGTACACACACGCACGCGTACACACACACACACTCACGCGTACACACACGCACGCGTACACACACACGCACTCACGCGTACACACACACGCACTCACGCGTACACACACACGCACTCACGTGTACACACACACACACACTCACGCGCACACACACGCGTACACACACACACGCGTACACACACGCACGCGTACACACACGCACGCGTACACACACACACACACACGCACGCGTACACACACACACGCGTACACACACGCACGCGTACACACACACGCACTCACGCGTACACACACACGCACTCACGCGTACACACACACGCACGCACGCGTACACACACACACACACGCACGCGTACACACACAGAGATGAGGGCTCTCACCTCCAGGTCTGTCATCGTCCAGAGCAGCAGGTGCTTGCGAGGAGGTGCGGAGGATGGATGAGGTGATCCACCGCCACCGCCATCAACACCGCCCCCACCGCCATCAACACCGCCACCACCGCCATCAACACCGCCCCCACCGCCACCATTAACACCGCCATCAACACCGCCACCACCGCCCCCACCGCCACCATCAACACCGCCCCCGCCATCATCAACAGCAGCGCGACCCACGGTGGAAGCCACCACGTCGTCCCCATCGTCGCCA
>NC_133749.1:2425264-2445264 GCF_048934315.1 Petromyzon marinus | reverse complement strand
GTGATCACCTGCACAACCCCAGGTGATGGTGATGAGTGGGATGTGATGGTGATGGTGGTGGTGATGGTGGTGATGGTGGTGGTGATGGTGGTGATGGTAGTGGTGATGAAGGTGATGGTGGTGATGGTGGTGATGGTGATCACCTGCACAACCCCAGGTGATGGTGATGAGTGGGATGTGATGGTGATGGTGGTGGTGGTGATGGTGGTGATGGTGATCACCTGCACAACCCCAGGTGATGGTGATGAGTGGGATGTGATGGTGATGTCTTCAAGGTGACCGTGCAGGTATGGCACGAGGGCCCGCACAACGCCATCACCGCCATCACCGCCATCACCACCATCCTCCTTCTCCTCCACCACCACCTCATTGTTGTGAAAGATAACAAACCAACATCACCAACATCATCACCATCATCACCAACATCACCAACATCATCACCACAAACATCATCATCACCATCACCAACATCACCACCACCATCACCAACATCATCACCACCATCATCACCACCATCATCATCACCAACATCATCACCACCATCACTACCCTACCCACTACACTACCCACTACACTACCCACTACCACTACACTACACTACACACCCCACTACACTACTACACTGCACACTACACTACACTACCCACTACACTACCCACTACACTACACACTACACTACCCACTACACTACACACTACACTACACACTACACACTACACTACCCACTACACTACATTACCCACTACACTACCCACTACACTACACACTACACTACCCACTACACTACACTACCCACCACCCTACCCACTACACTACCCACTACACTACACTACCCACTACACTACACACTACACTACCCACTACACTACACTACCCACTACACTACACTACCTACTACACTACACTACCCACTACACTACACTACCCACTACACTACACTACCCACTACACTACACTACCCACTACACTACCCACTACACTACCCACTATACTACACTACACACTACACTACACTACCCACTACACTACCCACTACACTACACTACCCACTCCACTACACACTACACACACTACACTACCTACTACACTACACTACCCACTACACTACCACTACCCACTACACTACACTACCCACTACACTACCCACTACACTACCCACTACACTACACACTACACTACCTACTACACTACACTACCCACTACACTACACTACCCACTACACTACACTACCCCACTACACTACCCACTACACTACACTACCCACTACACTACACTACCCACTACACTACCCACTACACTACCCACTACACTACACTACCCACTACACTACACACTACACTACCCACTACACTACACTACACACTACACTATACACCACACACTACACTACACTACCCACTACACTACACACTACACTATACACCACACACTACACTACACACTACACTACCCACTACACTACCCACTACACTACCCACTACACTACACTACCCACTACCCACTACACTACCCACTACACTACAAACTACACTACACACTACACTACACACTACACCACACACTACACACTACCCACTACACTACCCACTACACTACACACTACACTACTACACTACACTACTACACTACACCACACCCTACACTACACACTACACTACACTACCCACTACACTACCCACTACACTACCCACTACACTACACTACACCACACACTACACTACACACTACACTACTACACTACACTACTACACCACACACTACACTACACACTACACTACACTACCCACTACACTACACCACACACTACACTACACACTACACCACACACTACACTACCCACTACACTACACTACCCACTACACTACCCACTACACTACCCACTACACTACACACTACACTACCCACTACACTACACACTACCCACTACACTACACTACACACTACACTACCCACTACACTACCCACTACACTACACTACACACTACACTACACACTACACTACACACTACACTACCCACTACACTACACACTACACTATACACCACACACTACACCTCACACTACACTACCCACTACACTACACACTACACTACACACTACTCTATACACCACACACTACACCTCACACTACACTACCCACTACACTACACTACCTACTACACTACCCACTACACTACACTACACCCTACACTATACACCACACACTACACTACCCACTACACTACACACTACACTACCCACTACACTACCCACTACACTACACTACCCACTACACTACCCACTACACTACACACTACACTACCCACTACACTACCCACTACACTACCCACTACACTACACTACCCACTACACTACCCACTACACTACACACTACACTATACACCACACACTACACTACCCACTACACTACCCACTACACTACCCACTACACTACACTACCCACTACACTACACACTACACTACCCACTACACTACCCACTACACTACCCACTACACTACACTACCCACTACACTACCCACTACACTACCCACTACACTACTCACTACACTACCCTACCCACTACACACTACACTACACACTACACTATACACTACACCACCCTACCCACTACACTACACTACACACTACACTACCCACTACACTACACACTACACTACCCACTACACTACACACTACACTACCCACTACACTACACACTACACTACACTACCCACTACACTACACTACCCACTACACTACCCACTACACCACCCACCTCCTGCTCCTCCTCGGCCACCTCGTCAGGGCCCAGGCCCAGGGCGAGGTCACAGAGGGTCACCCGTGAAGAGGACCGCCCAACGTCTCCAGCGACACGCTCCATGCTCAGCCACACGACACCTGGACACGGGGAGGGAGACACGGGGAGGGAGACACGGGGAGGGAGACACGGGGAGGGAGACACGGGAGGGAGACACGGGGAGGGAGACACGGGGAGACACGGGGAGGGAGACACGGGGAGGGAGACACGGGGAGGGAGACACGGGGAGGGAGACACGGGGAGACACGGGGAGGGAGACACGGGGAGACACGGGGAGACACGGGGAGGGAGAACGGGGAGGGAGATACGGGGAGACACGGGGAGACACGGGGAGGGAGATACGGGGAGGGAGATACGGGGAGGGAGATACGGGGAGGGAGATACGGGGAGGGAGACACGGGGAGACACCGGGAGGGAGATACGGGGAGGGAGATACGGGGAGGGAGACACGGGGAGACACGGGGAGGGAGACACGGGGAGGGAGACACGGGGAGACACGGGCGGGAAGGGAGATACGGGGAGGGAGACACGGGGAGACACGGGAGGGAGACGCGGGAGGGAGACACGGGGAGGGAGACACGGGGAGACACGGGGAGGGAGATACGGGGAGGGAGATACGGGGAGGGAGATACGGGGAGACACGGGGAGACACGGGGAGGGAGACACGGGGAGGGAGACACGGGGAGACATGGGGAGACACGGGAAGGGAGACACAGGGAGACACGGGAGGGAGACACGGGGAGACACGGGGAGGGAGACACGGGGAGAGAGACACGGGGAGAAAGACACGGGGAGAGAGACACGGGGAGGGAGACACAGGGAGAGAGACACGGGGAGAGAGACACGGGGAGGGAGACACGGGGAGAGAGACACGGGGAGAGAGACACGGGTCAAGGTGAGTGGGTCATGGGTTGGGTGTAGTGGTGGTGTTGGTGGTGGTTTTGGTGGTTGTGGTGGTGGTGGTTGTAGTGGTTGTGGTGGTTGTGGTGGTGGTTATGGTTGTGGTGGTGGTTGTGGTGGTTGTGGTTGTGGTGGTGGTTGTGGTGGTGGTTGTGGTGGTGGTGGTTGTGGTGGTGGTTGTGGTGGTTGTGGTGGTGGTGGTGGTTGTGGTGGTGGTTGTGGTGGTTGTGGTGGTGGTTGTGGTGGTGGTTGTGGTGGTGGTTGTGGTGGTGGTTGTGGTTGTGGTGGTGGTTGTGGTGGTGGTTGTGGTGGTGGTGCTTGTGGTGGTGGTTGTGGTGGTTGTGGTGGTGGTTGTGGTGGTGGTTGTGGTGGTGGTTGTGGTGGTGGTTGTGGTGGTTGTGGTGGTTGTGGTGGTGGTTGTGGTGGTGGTTGTGGTGGTTGTGGTTGTGGTGGTTGTGGTGATTGTGGTGGTGGTTGTGGTTGTGGTGGTTGTGGTGGTTGTGGTGGTGGTTGTGGTGGTTGTGGTGGTGGTTGTGGTGATTGTGGTGGTGGTTGTGGTGGTTGTGGTGGTTGTGGTGGTTGTGGTTGTGGTGGTTGTGGTGGTTGTAGTGGTTGTGGTGGTTGTGGTGGTGGTTGTGATGGTGATTGTGGTGGTGGTTGTGGTGGTGGTGGTGGTTGTGGTTGTGGTGGTTGTGGTGGTGGTGGTGGTGGTTGTGATGGTCACCTGCGTCCCTCGACACTGAGTAAATGTCCACGGGCCCCAGGCTCAAGTCCAGCGACCAGTCGCACCGACCCCCACCTCCTCCTGCTGCTGCTGCCCCTCCTGCTGCCCCTCCTGCTGCTGCCCTGATGACGCTGCTGCTGCTGCCTCTGATGCTGCCCCTGCTGCTGCTGCTGCCCCTGATGACGCTGCCCCTGCTGCTGCTGCTGCTGCTGCCTCTGATGACACTGCCCCTGATGCTCCTACTGATGCTGCCCCTACTGCTGCTGCTGCCTCTGATGACGCTGCCCCTGCTGCTGCTTCTGCTGCTGCCCCTCCTACTGCTGCTGCTCCTGCTGCTGCCCTCAGGGCCTCCAGGCCCTTGTGGACGCACAGCAGGGAGGCTTCACTCGCCTCAACTTGAAGACCCTCGGCCTAGAGGGGGTGGGCGTGGGGGGTGGTGCACACAGACACACTCATTCACTCTTCATTCACTCACTCTTCATTCACTCTTCATTCACTCACTCATTCACTCTTCATTCACTCTTCATTCACTCACTCACTCTTCATTCACTCACACTTCATTCACTCACTCTTCATTCACTCACTCATTCACTCTTCATTCACTCTTCATTCACTCACTCTTCATTCACTCACTCATTCACTCTTCATTCACTCTTCATTCACTCTTCATCCACTCACTCACTCACTCACTCTTCATTCACTCTTCATTCACTCACTCATTCACTCTTCATTCACTCTTCATTCACTCTTCATTCACTCACTCTTCATTCACTCTTCATTCACTCACTCATTCAACTCTTCATTCACTCACTCACTCTTCATTCACTCACTCTTCATTCACTCACTCATTCACTCTTCATTCACTCTTCATTCACTCTTCATCACTCACTCATTCACTCTTCATTCATTCACTCTTCATTCACTCTTCATTCACTCTTCATCCACTCACTCACTCTTCATTCACTCACTCTTCATTCACTCACTCATTCACTCTTCATTCACTCTTCATTCACTCTTCATTCACTCTTCATTCACTCACTCATTCACTCTTCATTCACTCACTCATTCACTCTTCATTCACTCATTCATTCACTCTTCATTCACTCACTCACTCTTCATTCACTCACTCTTCATTCACTCACTCATTCACTCTCATTCACTCTTCATTCACTCACTCACTCTTCATTCATTCACTCATTCACTCACTCTTCATTCACTCATTCATTCACTCTTCAGTCACTCATTCATTCACTCTTCATTCAGTCACTCATTCATTCATTCATTCACTCTTCATTCACTCACTCATTCACTCTTCATTCACTCTTCATTCACTCACTCTTCATTCACTCTTCATTCACTCTTCATTCACTCACTAATTCACTCTTCATTCACTCACTCATTCACTCTTCATTCACTCACTCATTAACTCGTCATTCATTCACTCATTCACTCACTCTTCATTCACTCATTCACTCACTCACTCACTTGTCACTCACTCACTCGTAATTCACTCACTCGTAATTCACTCACTCTTCATTCACTCACTCTTCATTCACTCACTCTTCATTCACTCACTCTTCATTCACTCACTCTTCATTCACTCACTCTTCATTCACTCACTCTTCATTCACTCACTCTTCATTCACTCACTCTTCATTCACTCCTTCATTCACTCACTCTTCATTCACTCCTTCATTCACTCCTTCATTCACTCCTTCATTCACTCCTTCATTCACTCACTCTTCATTCACTCACTCTTCATTCACTCTTCATTCACTCACTCTTCATTCACTCTTTCATTCACTCACTCTTCATTCACTCACTCATTCACTCTTCATTCACTCCTCATTCACTCATTCACTCACTCATTCACTCACTCTTCATTCACTCACTCTTCATTCACTCACTCTTCATTCACGCTTTCATTCACTCTTTCATTCACTCACTCTTCATTCACTCATTCACTCACTCATTCACTCACTCTTCATTCACTCACTCTTCATTCACTCATTCATTCACTCTTCATTCACTCACTCATTCATTCACTCTTCATTTACTCACTCATTCACTCACTCTTCACTCATTCACTCACTCTTCACTCACTCATTCACTCTTCATTCATTCATTCACGCTTCACTCATCCACTCACTCATTCACGTATTCACTCACTCATTCACTCAGCACTCACTCACACACTCACTCATCCACTCATTCACTCACTCACTGACTGACTCACTCATTCACTCACACTCACTCGCACACACTCACTCATCCACACACTCAATCACTCACTCATTCACTTATTAACTCTCATTCATTCACTCACTCTTTATTCACTCACTCATTCACTCATCCACTCATTCACTCACTCAGTCACGCACTCTCTCATTCATTCACTCACTCAATTATTCACTCACACTCACTCGCACTCACACACTCACACAAATACTCATTCACTCACTCATTCACTCACTCACACATTCACTCACGCACTCACTAATTAACTCACTCACTCACCCACTCACTCATTCACTCACTCACACATTCACTCACGCACTCACTAATTAACTCACTCACTCATCCACTCACTCATTCGCTCACTCACACATTCACTCACGCACTCACTAATTAACTCACTCACTCATCCACTCACTCATTCACTCACTCACACATTCACTCACGCACTCACTAATTAACTCACTCACTCATCCACTCACTCATTCACTCACTCACACATTCACTCACGCACTCACTAATTCAGTCACTCACTCACACGCTCACTAACAACAACAACAACCGCCATTCGCCACCAAGTGGCGGTGACGTCACTACGGCGCTTGTGCCAGGCTAGGTGCATGCTGAGGCTACCACGCGAAGTGTCGAACGCCCGCTGGCGGGAGGTCACGGGGTCAGACTCCCCCAGGTGCCACGGGTTGCACGGCTGTGCCAGGCTAGGTGCATGTGTGGTGGTCACCCTGTAAACACGCACACGCTACACAGTAACTACCACAGCGGGGTCATTCATAACCCTGATGGAGAGCCCGCCCGAGGGGAGGAGGCTGTGAAGTCTGTCTGTGTGTGTGTCTGTGTGTGTCTGTGTGTGTGTGTCTGTGTGTGTGTCTGTCTGTGTGTGTGTCTGTGTGTGTCTGTGTGTCTGTGTGTGTCTGTGTGTGTCTGTCTGTGTGTGTCTGTGTGTGTCTGTGTGTGTGTCTGTCTGTGTGTGTGTCTGTCTGTGTGTGTGTCTGTCTGTGTGTAGGATCCCCCAGAATCCTGATCCTAGACAGAACGTGGGGTCGAACAACCACAGATTGTTGGGCTCCCTGTGACCAGCACCTCCCCCGAGGGGGCGGGGCCTGCGCAAGGGGGGCGGGGTCTGTGCAGGGGGGGCGGGGCCTGCGCAGGCCCCCGCCCCCTCGGTGGGAAATGGTATAAAAGGCGGGCTCCTGAGACCAGGAGCGGGGGAGTTGGTCTCGAGTCGAAGCCGTGGAGTTGGTCTCAAGAGGAGGTCCTGGACCCCCCCAAGCCCCGACGTCCTTGTGAGGACCAGGGGCTCAGTGTGGTACCAGTGATCAGCAGGCTAGGGCCCTGAGGTTCCCTCAGCCCGACGTCCTTCTGAGGACCAGGGGCTCAGTGTGGTACCAGTGATCAGCAGGCTAGGTACCCTGAGGTCCCCTCAGTCCGACGTCCTTCTGAGGGCCAGGGGCTCAGTGTGGTACCAGTGATCAGCAGGCTAGGTACCCTGAGGTCCCCTCAGCCCGACGTCCTTGTGAGGATCGGGGCTCAGTGTGGTACCAGTGATCAGCAGGCTAGGTACCCTGAGGTTCCCTCAGCCCGACGTCCTTGTGAGGACCAGGGGCTCAGTGTGGTACCAGTGATCAGCAGGCTAGGGCCCTGAGGTCCCCTCAGCCCGACGTCCTTCTCAGGGCCAGGTGCTCAGTGTGGTACCAGTGATCAGCAGGCTAGGGTCCTGAGGTCTCCTCAGCCCGACGTCCTTGTGAGGACCAGGGGCACAGTGTGGTACCAGTGATCAGCAGGCTAGGTACCCTGAGGTCCCCTCAGCCCGACGTCCTTGTGAGGACCAGGGGCTCAGTGTGGTACCAGTGATCAGCAGGCTAGGGTCCTGAGGTCCCCTCAGCCCGACGTCCTTGTGAGGACCAGGGGCACAGTGTGGTACCAGTGATCAGCAGGCTAGGGCCCTGAGGTCCCCTCAGCCCGACGTCCTTCTCAGGGCCAGGGGGCTTAGTGTGGTACCAGTGATCAGCAGGCTAGGTACCCTGAGGTCCCCTCAGCCCGACGTCCTTGTGAGGACCAGGGGCTCAGTGTGGTACCAGTGATCAGCAGGCTAGGGCCCTGAGGTCCCCTCAGCCCGACGTCCTTCTCAGGGCCGGGGGCTCAGTGTGGTACCAGTGATCAGCAGGCTAGGTACCCTGAGGTTCCCTCAGCCCGACGTCCTTGTGAGGGCCAGGGGCTAAGTGTGGTACCAGTGATCAGCAGGCTAGGTACCCTGAGGTCCCCTCAGCCCGACATCCTTGTGAGGACCAGGGGCACAGTGTGGTACCAGTGATCAGCAGGCTAGGTACCCTCAAGTTCCCTCAGCCCGACGTCGTTCTGAGGGCCAGGGGCTCAGTGTGGTACCAGTGATCAGCAGGCTAGGTACCCTCAAGTTCCCTCAGCCCGACGTCCTTCTGAGGGCCAGGGGCTCAGTGTGGTATCAGTGATCAGCAGGCTAGGGTCCTGAGGTCCCCTCAGCCCGACGTCCTTCTCAGGACCAGGGGCTCAGTGTGGTATCAGTGATCAGCAGGCTAGGTACCCTCAAGTTCCCTCAGCCCGACGTCCTTCTCAGGGCCAGGGGCTCAGTGTGGTACCAGTGATCAGCAGGCTAGGTACCCTCAAGTTCCCTCAGCCCGACGTCCTTCTCAGGGCCGGGGGGCTCAGTGTGGTACCAGTGATCAGCAGGCTAGGTACCCTGAGGTCCCCTCAGCCCGACGTTCTTGTGAGGACCAGGGGCTCAGTGTGGTACCAGTGATCAGCAGGCTAGGTACCCTGAGGTTCCCTCAGCCCGACGTCCTTCTCAGGGCCCGGGGGCTCAGTGTGGTACCAGTGATCAGCAGGCTAGGTACCCTGAGGTTCCCTCAGCCCGACGTCCTTCTCAGGGCCGGTGGCTCAGTGTGGTACCAGTGATCAGCAGGCTAGGTACCCTGAGGTCCCCTCAGCCCGACGTCCTTCTCAGGGCCAGGGGCTCAGTGTGGTACCAGTGATCAGCAGGCTAGGTACCCTGAGGTCCCCTCAGCCCGACGTCCTTCTGAGGACCAGGGGCTCAGTGTGGTACCAGTGATCAGCAGGCTAGGGTCCTGAGGTCTCCTCAGCCCGACGTCCTTCTCAGGGCCCGGGGCTCAGTGTGGTACCAGTGATCAGCAGGCTAGGGTCCTAAAGTTCCCTCAGCCTGACGTCCTTCTCAGGACCAGGGGGCTCAGTGTGGTACCAGTGATCAGCAGGCTAGGTACCCTGAGGTTCCCTCAGCCCGACGTCCTTGTGAGGACCAGGGGCTCAGTGTGATACCAGTGATCAGCAGGCTAGGTACCCTGAGGTTCCCTCAGCCCGACGTCCTTCTCAGGGCCAGGGGCTCAGTTGTGGTACCAGTGATCAGCAGGCTAGGTACCCTGAGGTCCCCTCAGCCCGACGTCCTTCTCAGGGCCAGGGGCTCAGTGCGGTACCAGTGATCAGCAGGCTAGGTACCCTGAGGTCCCCTCAGCCCGACGTCCTTCTCAGGGTCGGGTCTGGACGGGCCAGTGGTGGAAGACCCACCGGTGCCAGCGGTGGATCAGCCTCCCCTAGGTCCGGCTAGCCGGAGGGCTAGAGTAGTAGTCGAACCCAAAGCTAGAGTAAGCTAGGCCGGAGGCTGTACCACCCTAGGTTGTGGGTAGAAGGGGCCGTTACCACCTTCGTGTTAACGACCTAGGGAATCGTTGTTAAGGACGTCAATGAAAAGTTTAATTCCTTCTACGACTCCGTCTCCATCTACGACTACTACACACGTGTACGCACACACACACACACACGTGTGTACATGTGTACACAGACACACACGTGTACATGTGTACACAGACACACACACAGACAGACACACAGACACGCACACAGACACACACAGAGACACACACACAGAGACAGACACACACACAGACACACACACAGACACACAGAAACACACACACACAGACATACACACACAGACACACACACACAGACACACACATACAGACACACACACAGACACACACACAGACACACAGAAACACACACACAGACACACAACAACAACAACAACCGCCTTTCGCCACTAAGTGGCGGTGACGTCACCACGATGCTTGTGCCAGTCTATGTGCACCTTGAGGCCACGTGAAGTGTCGAACGCCCGCGGGCAGGAGGTCACGGGGCAGACCCAGGTGCCACGGGTCGACTGACTGAGATGACTGGCTGATGCACCACCTGTGCCCCCTACTGTGCCAACCTGCTGTGCTTTAGCAGGCTAGGTACCCTGAGGTCCCCTCAGCCCGACGTCCTTCTCAGGGCCAGGGGCTCAGTGTGGTACCAGTGATCAGCAGGCTAGGTACCCTGAGGTTCCCTCAGCCCGACGTCCTTCTCAGGGCCAAGGGCTCAGTGTGGTACCAGTGATCAACAGGCGAGGGTCCTGAGGTCCCCTCAGCCCGACGTCATTCTCAGGGCCAGGGGCTCAGTGTGGTACCAGTGATCAGCAGGCTAGGTACCCTGAGGTCCCCTCAGCCCGACGTCCTTCTGAGGACCAGGGGCACAGTGTGGTACCAGTGATCAGCAGGCTAGGTACCCTGAGGTCTCCTCAGCCCGACGTCCTTCTCAGGGCCAGGGGCTCAGTGTGGTACCAGTGATCAGCAGGCTAGGGTCCTGAAGTTCCCTCAGCCCGACGTCCTTCTGAGGACCAGGGGCTCAGTGTGGTACCAGTGATCAGCAGGCTAGGTACCCTGAGGTCCCCTCAGCCCGACGTTCTTGTGAGGACCAGGGGCTCAGTGTGGTACCAGTGATCAGCAGGCTAGGTACCCTGAGGTTCCCTCAGCCCGACGTCCTTCTCAGGGCCAGGGGGCTCAGTGTGGTACCAGTGATCAGCAGGCTAGGTACCCTGAGGTCTCCTCAGCCCGACGTTCTTCTCAGGGCCCGGGGCTCAGTGTGGTACCAGTGATCAGCAGGCTAGGTACCCTGAGGTCCCCTCAGCCCGACGTCCTTGTGAGGACCAGGGGCTCAGTGTGGTACCAGTGATCAGCAGGCTAGGTACCTTGAGGTCCCCTCAGCCCGACGTCCTTCTCAGGACCCGGGGCTCAGTGTGGTACCAGTGATCAGCAGGCTAGGGCCCTGAAGTTCCCCTCAGCCCGACGTCCTTCTGAGGACCAGGGGCACAGTGTGGTACCAGTGATCAGCAGGCTAGGTACCCTGAGGTCTCCTCAGCCCGACATCCTTCTGAGGGCCAGGGGGCTCAGTGTGGTACCAGTGATCAGCAGGCTAGGTACCCTGAGGTCCCCTCAGCCCGACGTCCTTCTCAGGACCCGGGGCTCAGTGTGGTACCAGTGATCAGCAGACTAGGTACCCTCAAGTTCCCTCAGCCCGACGTCCTTGTGAGGGCCAGGGGGCTCAGTGTGGTACCAGTGATCAGCAGGCTAGGTACCCTGAGGTCCCCTCAGCCCGACGTCCTTCTCAGGACCCGGGGCTCAGTGTGGTACCAGTGATCAGCAGACTAGGTACCCTCAAGTTCCCTCAGCCCGACGTCCTTGTGAGGGCCAGGGGGCTCAGTGTGGTACCAGTGATCAGCAGGCTAGGTACCCTGAGGTCCCCTCAGCCCGACGTCCTTGTGAGGGCCAGGGGGCTCAGTGCGGTACCAGTGATCAGCAGGCTAAGTACCCTGAGGTCTCCTCAGCCCGACGTCCTTCTCAGGGCCAGGGGGCTCAGTGTGGTACCAGTGATCAGCAGACTAGGTACCCTGAGGTTCCCTCAGCCCGACGTCCTTCTGAGGACCAGGGGCACGGTGTGGTACCAGTGATCAGCAGGCTAGGTACCCTGAGGTCTCCTCAGCCCGACGTCCTTCTGAGGGCCAGGGGGCTCAGTGTGGTACCAGTGATCAGCAGGCTAGGGTCCTGAGGTCCCCTCAGCCCGACATCCTTCTCAGGACCAGGGGCTCAGTGTGGTACCAGTGATCAGCAGGCTAGGGTCCTGAGGTCCCCTCAGCCCGACGTCCTTCTGAGGACCAGGGGCTCAGTGTGGTACCAGTGATCAGCAGGCTAGGTACCCTGAGGTCCCCTCAGCCCGACGTCCTTCTGAGGGCCCGGGGGCTCAGTGTGGTACCAGTGATCAGCAGGCTAGGGCCCTGAGGTTCCCTCAACCCGACGTCCTTCTCAGGGTCGGGTCTGGACAGGCCAGTGGTGGAAGACCCACCGGTGCCAGCGGTGGGTCAGCCTCCCCTAGGTCCGGCTAGCCGGAGGGCTAGAGTAGTAGTCGGACCCAAAGCTAGAGTAAGCTAGGCCGGAGGCTGTACCACCCTAGGTTGTGGGCAGAAGGGGCCGTTACCACCTTCGTGTTAACGACCTAGGGAATCGTTGTTAAGGACGTCAATGAAAAGTTTAATTCCTTCTACGACTCCGTCTCCATCTACGACTACTACACACGTGTACGCACACACACACACACACACGTGTGTACATGTGTACACAGACACACGTGTACATGTGTACACAGACACACACACAGACAGACACACACACAGACAGACAGACACACACACACAGACAGACAGACACACACACACAGACACACAGACACACAGAAACACACACACACAGACAAAGAGACCCACACACACACAGCTATATTCTAATTACCTTCAAGTCCACAGCCAGACTCTGGGACTGAATTAGGCCAGATGTGGATAGAGACTCTAACAGCACAACCTGCAACATCAACAACATCACCATCAACAACATCACCATCAACAACATCATCATTATCATCAACAACATCAGCAACATCATCAGCATCACCAACATCAACATCACCTTTCGATTTAAAGCTTTCGTGACTGCAAGGATTCATCTTTTTTGGTTCTTTCGGTAAAGTCACCACCACCACGTAGAGTGAGAATAAAATAATAAATTGATAAAATAAAATAACACAATAAAATTCTCACGACGTTTCGGCCACAACACAAGCGGCCTTCATCAGGTGAAGGGACGAGACTGTCTTACTGTCTGACTGTCTGACAGTCTCGTCCCTTCACCTGATGAAGGCCGCTTGTGTTGTGGCCGAAACGTCGCGAGAATATTATTGTGTTATTTTATTATTCTCATTCTACGTGGTGGTGACTTTACCGAAAGAACTAAAGAAGATCAACATCACCATCAACACCAACAAGACCATCACAAACATCATCATCATCATCACCAACAACGTGGAATGAGTGAGCCGGCAAGTGAGTGAGTGAGTGTGTGAGTGAGCGAGTGAGCGAGTGAGTGTGTGAGTGGGTGAGTGGGTGAGTGAGTGAGTGTGTGAGTGAGCGAGAGAGTGAGTCTATGAGTGAGTGTGTGTTAGTAAGTGTGTTAGTGTGTTAGTTAGTGTGTGAGTGTTGGTGAGTGTGTTAGTGAGTGTGTTAGTGTGTTAGTGAGTGTGTTAGTGTGTTAGTTAGTGTGTGAGTGTGTTAGTTAGTGTGTGAGTGTTGGTGAGTGTGTTAGTGAGTGTGTTAGTGTGTTAGTTAGTGTGTGAGTGTGTTAGTTAGTGTGTGAGTGTTGGTGAGTGTGTTAGTGAGTGTGTTAGTGTGTTAGTTACTGTGTTAGTAAGTGTGTTAGTGTGTTAGTGAGTGTGTTAGTGAGTGTGTTAGTGAGTGTGTTAGTGAGTGTGTTAGTGTGTTAGTGAGTGTGTTAGTGTGTTAGTGAGTGTGTTAGTAAGTGTGTGAGTGTGTTAGTGTGTTAGTGAGTGTGTTAGTGAGTGTGTTAGTAAGTGTGTTAGTGTGTTAGTGAGTGTGTTAGTGTGTTAGTGTTGGTGAGTGAGTGGCTCACCTTGGCCTGCTCCAGTGAGAGCGCCCTCCCCCATTCGTGCGGCCGGGCCCCTCCCCCCAGAGCCCCTCCCCCCGGGCCCCCGCCAGGCCCCTCCCCCAGGGCCCAGCAGGCGCCATGCAGCACCACAGCCACCTGGCGATGTCCCTGCAGCTGGGCCCCGTCTACACACACAGTGACAGTGTACACACACAGTGTACACACACAGTGTATACACAGTGTACACACACACACAGTGTATACACACAGTGTACACACACACACAGTGTACACACACACACAGTGTATACACAGTGTACACACACAGTCACACACACAGTGTACACACACAGTCACACACAGTGTACACACAGTGTACACACACAGTGAGACAGTGTACACACACAGTCACACACAGTGTACACACACAGTGTACACACACAGTGTACACACACAGTCACACACAGTGTACACACACAGTGTACACACACAGTGAGACAGTGTACACACACACCGTTACACACACACAGTTACACACAGTGTACACACACAGTGTACACACACAGTGTACACACACAGTACACACAGTGTACACACACAGTGTACACACACAGTGTACACACACAGTTACACACACAGTGTACACACACAGTTACACACACAGTGTACACACACACAGTTACACACACAGCGTACACACACACAGTCACACAAACACAGTCACACACACAGTCACACAGTCACACACACAAACACAGTCACACACACACACAGTCACACACACACACAGTCACACACACACACACACAGTCACACACAGTGTACACACACAGTGTACACACAGTTACACACACACAGTGTACACACACAGTGTACACACACAGTTACACACACAGTGTACACACACACACAGTGTACACACAGTCACACACACAGTGTACACACACAGTGAGACAGTGTACACACAGTGTACACACACAGTGTACACACACACACACAGTGTACACACAGTGTACACACACAGTGTACACACACACACACAGTGTACACACACAGTGTACACACACAGTGTACACACACACACAGTGTACACACAGTGTACACAGTGACAGTGTACACACAGTGTACACACACACACAGTGTACACACACACACAGTGTACACACACACAGTGTACACACACAGTTACACATACACAGTGTACACACACAGTGACAGTGTACACACAGTCACACACACAGTCACAGTGTACACACAGTGACAGTGTACACACAGTGTACACACAGTTACACAGTTACACACACACACACACAGTGAACACACAGTGACAGTGTACACACACAGTGACAGTGTACACACACACCGTTACACACACACAGTTACACACAGTGTACACACACAGTGTACACACACAGTGTACACACACAGTCACACAGTGTACACACACAGTTACACACACACAGTGTACACACACAGTGTACACACACACACAGTGTACACACACAGTGAGACAGTGTACACACACACAGTGTACACACAGTGTACACAGTGACAGTGTACACACAGTGTACACACACACACAGTGTACACACACACAGTGTACACACAGTGTACACACACAGTTACACATAAACAGTGTACACACACAGTCACAGTGTACACACACAGTGTACACACAGTCACACACACAGTCACACACACAGTCACAGTGTACACACAGTGACAGTGTACACACAGTGTACACACAGTTACACAGTTACACACACACACACAGTGAACACACAGTGACAGTGTACACACACAGTGACAGTGTACACACACACCGTTACACACACACAGTTACACACAGTGTACACACACAGTGTACACACACAGTGTACACACAGTCACACACACAGTCACACACACAGTCACAGTGTACACACAGTGACAGTGTACACACAGTGTACACACAGTTACACAGTTACACACACACACACACAGTGAACACACAGTGACAGTGTACACACACAGTGACAGTGTACACACACACCGTTACACACACACAGTTACACACAGTGTACACACACAGTGTACACACACAGTGTACACACACAGTCACACAGTGTACACACACAGTGTACACACACAGTTACACACACACAGTGTACACACACAGTTACACACAGTTACACACAGTGTACACACAGTCACAGTGTACACACACAGTGTACACACACAGTGTACACACACAGTGTACACACAGTCACAGTGTACACACACACACAGTGTACAGTGTACACACACACAGTGTACACACACAGTGTATACACACACACAGTGTACACACACAGTGTATACACACACACAGTGTACACACACAGTCACACACAGTGTACACACACAGTGAGACACAGTCACACACAGTGTACACACACAGTGTACACACACAGTGTACACACACACAGTGTACACACACACACAGTGATACACAGTGTACACACACAGTGTACACACACACAGTGTACACACACAGTGACAGTGTACACACACACAGTGCACACACACACAGTTATACACACACAGTGTACACACAGTCACACACAGTGTACACACACACACAGTTACACACAGTGACACACAGTGTACACACACACACACACAGTCACAGTGTACACACACAGTGTACACACACAGTGAGACACAGTCACACACACACAGTGTACACACAGTGTACACACAGTGACAGTGTACACACAGTGTACACACAGTGACAGTGTACACACAGTGTACACACACACAGTGAGACACAGTCACACACACAGTGTACACACACAGTGTACACACACAGTTACACACACAGTGTACACACACAGTGTACACACACAGTGAGACACAGTCACACACACACAGTGTACACACAGTGTACACTGTGTGTGTGTGTGTGTGTACACACAGTGTACACACACACACACAGTGAGACACAGTCACACACACAGTGTACACACACAGTGTACACACACAGTTACACACACAGTGTACACACACAGTGTACACACACAGTGAGACACAGTCACACACACACAGTGTACACACAGTGTACACACAGTGACAGTGTACACACAGTGTACACACACACAGTGAGACACAGTCACACACACAGTGTACACACACAGTGTACACACACAGTGTACACACACAGTGTACACACACAGTGTACACACACAGTGTACACAGTGTACACACACAGTGTACACACAGTGTACACACACAGTGTACACACACAGTGTACACACACAGTTACACACACAGTGTACACACACAGTTACACACACAGTGTACACACACACACAGACACACACACAGACACAGACACACACACAGACACACACACTACACACACACACAGACACACACACAGACACACACACAGACACACACACATACAGACACACACACAGACACACACACAGACACACACACAGACACACACACAGACACACACACAGTCACACACACAGACAGACACACAGACACACACACAGACACACACACAGACACACACTTGTTGTTGTCACTGTTGTTGTTGTTGTTTTGTTGTTGTTGTTTACTGTTGTTGTTTAGTAGTTGTTGTTGTTTAGTTGTTGTTGTTGTTTACTGTTGTTTACTGTTGTTGTTTAGTATTTGTTGTTGTTGTTTAGTTGTTGTTGTTGTTGTTTACTGTTGTTTAATGTTGTTGTTGTTGTTTACTGTTGTTTAATGTTGTTGTTTAGTTGTTGTTGTTGTTTAGTTGTTGTTGTTGTTGTTTACTGTTGTTGTTGTTATTTAGTTGTTGTTGTTGTTTACTGTTGTTGTTGTTTAGTTGTTGTTGTTTAATGTTGTTGTTTAGTTGTTGTTGTTTAGTTGTTGTTGTTGTTTAATGTTGTTGTTTAGTTGTTGTTGTTGTTGTTTAATGTTGTTGTTTAGTTGTTGTTGTTGTTTACCGACGTTGAGTTCTGCCACGGCCACGGTGCACGGCGGGAGGCCCGGCGCTCGTGCGGAGACGGCAAAGTGCCGGAGAGACACGGCAAGACGCAGCACCACCACCGGCACCACGGCAACACCGCCAACCAACACCACCACCGTAACCACCCACCGCCAGTCACCCTACACACAGCAACCAACACCGTAACCACCACAGTCAACACCACCACCGGCACCACCGGCACCACCACCACCACCACCACGGCCAGTCACCCTACACACAGCAACCAACACCGCCACCACCACCACCACCACCGTAACCACCACGGCTAGTCACCCTACACAGCCACAGCCACCACCACCGTAACCACCACAGTCAACACCACCACCACCGCCACCACCACCACCACCACCACCGCCACCGCCAGTCACCCTACACAGCCACCACCACCGTAACCACCACAGTCAACACCACCACCACCGCCACACCACCACCACCACTACCACCACGGCCAGTCACCCTACACAGCCACCACCACCACCACCGTAACCACCACAGTCAACACCACCACCACCACCACCGCCACCACCACCACCAGTCACCCTACACAGCCACCAACACCGTAACCACCAGTCAACACCACCACCACCACCGCCACCGCCACCACCACCACCGTAACCACCACCACCACCACCACGGCCAGTCACCCTACACAGCCACAGCCACCACCATCACCGTAACCACCACAGTCAACATCACCACCACAGCCACCACCACCGCCACCACCACCACCACCACGGCCAGTCACCCTACACAGCCACAGCCACCACCATCACCGTAACCACCACCACCACCGTAACCACCACCACCACCACCACGCCACATGCGTGTGCTTGTGTACGTGTGTGTGGGTGTGCGTGTGCTTGTGCACGTGTGTGTGTGTGCGCGTGTGCTTGTGTACGTGTGTGTGGGTGTGTACGTGTGTGTGTGTGTGCGTGTGTACGTGTGTGTGGGTGTGCGTGTGTACGTGTGTGTGGGTGTGTGCGTGTGCTTGTGTACGTGTGTGTGGGTGTGCGTGTGCTTGTGTACGTGTGTGTGGGTGTGCGTGGCTTGTGTACGTGTGTGTGGGTGTGCGTGTGCTTGTGTACGTGTGTTTGGGTGTGCGTGTGTACGTGTGTGTGTGCTTGTGCACGTGTGTGTGGGTGTGCGTGTGCTTGTGTACGTGTGTGTGTGGGTGTGCGTGTGCTTGTGCACGTGTGTGTGCGTGTGCGTGTGTAGTGTGTGTGTGCGTGTGTACGTGTTGTGGGTGTGCGTGTGCTTGTGTACATGTGTGTGTGGGTGTGCGTGTGCTTGTGCACGTGTGTGTGAGTGTGCGTGTGCGTGTGTACGTGTGTGTGTGCGTGTGTACGTGTGTGTGGGTGTGCGTGTGCTTGTGTACGTGTGTGTGTGCGTGTGTACGTGTGTGTGGGTGTGCGCGTGCTTGTGTACATGTGTGTGTGGGTGTGCGTGTGCTTGTGTACGTGTGTGTGTGCGTGTGTACGTGTGTGTGGGTGTGCGTGTGCGTGTGTACGTGTGTGTGGGTGTGCGTG